>NC_051086.1:74533365-74610317 GCF_004664715.2 Peromyscus leucopus
CCTATGGAACCACATGACTGCATGTCTAGTTGTTTCCAATAGCAGAAACTGACAACACCCTGTGGTGGTTAGTATTAACTGTCAACTTGACAGACTCTAGAATCATCTGGCAGATGGGCCAGTGTGGGGGATTATCTTGATTGTGTTATTTGAGTTAGAAAGGCCCATCCACTGAGGCTGGCACTATTGCTTGTCAGCCTGTGTTGGTGGCGTAGGGGAGCTGAAGAGCAGCACCATGCATTCATCTCTCTGTTTCCTGACTGTGGATGCAAATTGACCAGCTTCTCCAAGCTCCCCCTATCCTGACACCACAGCAAGATGGACTGTACTCTGGTGGGTGTTTTCTCCCGTAAGTTGCTTTTGTCAGCAAAGGCAATGATACTACAGATAAAACCTAAATGTCTAGATTAGGTTTTCAAATAAGTTATACTAGATTCTTACAATTAAATACAATTGAGATATTAAAATCATTGAGGTGGGTACAATTCCAAAATACATTATGTATACGTCAGAGATTGGGTTGAAGGAGGCTATATTATATCATATCCTATAAATATTTTCATCTTCTCACTCACTTTTATCTAGACTTAACTTCTACTAATACTTTAGGAAAGAAAGCCTTTCCTTGTGTTCATTCTTAGTACTTTTTTTTTTTGGCCCAGTGCCACCCAGCTCGTGCCTGCTTCTTTAACATCCAGTTTGGGGTCTTGTTTCCACTTGGGAATCTCTCTGCAGTGTATTCCTGTAATTATGTACTGGACCTGACCGAGGTATTATGGGAAGGGAACTCGGAGAGCGCCACACTAAGAACAATGCTGCCAAGCTTACAGAAATGACCAATGACTTTAAGTCACAGCAGAGAAAGGATTTACCCTGTATTTGTCACTTTGTATCTTGAGTAGAATAAGGAATGAGGCTGGTGCTTGGTGATGAAATTGTCTTGAAGCATCTTCTCTAAGGAAACTGACCCGATCTAAGGAGCTCTCTCCAGTGAAGAACTCAGTCGCTCTCTGGAGTCCTCCCCAGCTTCCTGGGTTGGTCTGGTCTCAGGATCTCCTTAGACTCTTGGCAAGAATGTCATTAGTGGAGGAGAGACAAACTTGGTCTGACTGAAGTTAACAGTGCCATTAAGATAGCTGTCAAAGTAAACCTGCCAGGATTCATGGCGCTCATGAAATAAAGAGAGTAATTTATTCAGAATCTTATTATCCCGGGAGCATGTATATCAGGGAAGAAGATGAGGTGCTGCCTAATGTTCCTTGTAACTAGGTCTCATTCTAACACACGGCCGTTAGAAAGAAGCTGGTTTTAAAATGAAGCGGGTGAGTAAGGTGGTGTGTGCATTAGCAAGTGTGTGTGTGTGTGTGTGTGTGTGTGTGTGTGTGTGTGTGCATGCATGCCACAGTGCATATCTGGAGGTCAGAGGATAACTTTCTGTCTCAAAAGTTATCTCCTGAAAGTTGTTGGCTTGGAGTTTGCTAACTAAACTAGCATGACTAGGTCGCAAGCTCAGGGATCTGCTTGTCTCTGCCTTGCCTGCCTTGTGCACAGGGGTTCTGGGGAGCAAACCCAGCTCCTTACACTTGAATGGCAAGCACTTTGTGAGTTGAACATTTTCTCAGTTCTGGATCTTTCTTCATGGGTAAATGAAGAATACATACACATATGTATACATATATATGTATACACATACACTTCTTGTCTCATAATACACAAATACCTTCAGAGAGCTCTATGATTTTCCTGGAAGGTTGAGTCAACTCCCAGCTTTGGCTTTGGAATTAGATTTGATGTGACTGAGAGGTTGGGAGTGTACAGCCTCTTTAGGAGGCATTGATGGAAAAGAAACCACAGGACAGACAATGCTGCTAGGTCATGGTTTTCAATTCCTGAAGCTGTTTCATGATAAATATTGTATTCAGCAATATGTATTATGCATGCTTTTTGCAAAATGTCTGCAAACTAATCTCTGGCAAGCCCAGATGACAGGAAATACTTAATTCAGGGCATTGGCAGCGTGTAGACATGCTGAAACTCAGTACAGGCTGCAGCTCCCTTCCAGACAGGGAGATGAAAGGCTCCACAAATGGGATAATAATAGTCCTCCATGCTGAGTGGGTTTTCATTTATCTAAGGACCTCAAAATGCTTCCCAAAGGCTGTCCTAGCCTTCCTTGTTTAAATTAGTAAAATGGAGCACATAGAGGTTAAGTTATTTTCTACAGTCTTCTGGCAAGCCTGATGTATGTAAGTCTGGTATTAGACTTAGAAAGCTGCCCAGAAAGAACCCTACCATTTTTGCCCTCCTCTCCACAGTTAAGGAAGTTGTGATGGTACTTATGATGTCATAAATGTCAAGATGCCTGTAGGTATAGATTAAGTGGGCAAGGTGACATCGAGTACTGTAAGAGACAAACAGTTGAACTGAGATGGAAATGTTTACATGGGCTTTAAAAGAAGTGGTGTGTGTGTGTGTGTGTGTGTGTGTGTGTGTGTGTGTGTGTGTGTTGAAGCCTGAGGCTCACCAGCAGCACTTATAGGCTTAAATTTTTATCAGGTTTGAGTACATAATCAAAGACAAGCCAAGAACCAAGGAGGGAAAATGTAGAGATCTAGTCCCTACCTCTGGCCATTGAGAACTGTTAAATATAAAACAAGACTATTGAGATGTCTCAGGAGGTAAAAATCCCTGGGCTGCCAAGCCTCCCAATTCAAGTTCCATCTCTAGGATGCGCATGGTGGAAGGAGAGAATTGACTTCTATGTTATCCTCTGGTACACACACACACACACACACACACACACACACACACACACACACACCAATAAATAACTAAATATAATATAATTAAAAAGTAACATTGATCCAGAGGTGTAGAAAGAGCTCAGGAATTGTAACTGGCCCTGTCCCCAAGTTAATTTTATAAGTGAGAAAATGAAAGCCACATTAGCCATGGTAACTTATGACATAACTGGGTTATTCCTTAGCACAGAGCTGGGGAGAGAAACCAGTTCTGTTCTTTGTCATTACTTCCCAGACATTTCTAGGAATAAAGGAGACTGGGCTGTTTTAACCCATTTTTTCCCTCCAGGAAAGGAAGGTGAACTCAAAGTTACTGTTTCCTTAAATATTCCCTCAGTCTTATCTATTCTTTCTGGCTCTTCAATGATACTCTCTCTTTTCCTCATGGTCTGTTGGTCACCAGGCTATGGGACAAAGGGAGTAGAGGTAACAAGCAGGGCTTGGACTGCCTGCGAGTGTGATGGAAATCACCTTCGGAGAGTCCTCTTCTGTGAGACAGCTCATCTTTATTTCAGGAAGAGGGGGTAGGATGGGGACAGCAGCCAGGGCTTCTCCTGTTGTGTAGCTGGAGCACAGCACCTAGTTATCATGTGCATGGCAGGGGTAGCTTCTGTAGGGAGCTGTGTCAAAAGTTACACGTAAGATAAGTCAGGTATCCATGCTCAGGAACAGCTTCCAAATAAGGTCAGGCATCCAGGCCCAGTGACACTATCCAAACAGGGTAGAGAGGGTGTCCTTCATATCACACCGAGCTCAGAGAGCGATTGGACATGGAGAACTGCAACCTTGAGCAGCAGGGTCTTCCAACAATACTATATTAGTATTTCAAGATTTCCACATAGGTTTCTGAAGTTTCCTATTTTCTCAATCTCTTCTTTGGATTAACTCTTGATCTGCTGTCAGTTCATTGATTATAATTTTGGTCATCTCCAGTACACTACCAGTCAATATTTTGTTTCTACTATTCTAGTTCCATTTGGTCATTTTACAATGACTCATTCTTTGTTGATATATGCACTTTTTCATTTAATGCAGAAGAATTTTATAACTAGTTGTCAGACCATGTTTTATGATGGCTGTTCTAAAATGACTGATTGACTGATTGATTGAGATAGAGTATAACTGTGTTGTTCAAATTGGCCTTGAACTACGGAGCTTAGTGAGTGATCCTCCTGCCTCAGCTCCTAAGAAGCTGGAATTACATGTGTGCACAGCCACAGCAAGTTGAAAATTCTTGTAATTTGAATATCTTCTTTATCTTGATGTTGCCATCTGCTGGTTATCTCTTCTCAAGGATGTTCTGAATTTCATAGTTTTGGGGTTATCAGGGTATTATCATTGTACTCCAGATATCTTTCATATTATATTCAGTTACTTTAGTGCCTATCTAACTTGGCCTTGCAGAAAGCACCCTGTAGCTTTCACATGTAGACACATGCTGGCTCAGTTCTGTGGGCTGTGGTTCCGGTGAAGATTTTTTTTTGTATTTAACAAAATTCTATTATCAGAATACACACAGTGGAGGAAAAGGTAGCTTAACAACAGAGTACAAAACAGATATAAATATTTTAACAATAATATTAAAATAAATATTAAAATGAATTATATATATATATATATATATATATATATATATATTTGTTGTTCAGCCACTGTATTATTGTTTTGGCCTTTTTATTTATCTAGTACTATTGGGTTCTCCCTGATGTTGAGGGAATGAAAGGATTTCAGGCTCATTTCATTGTTCCAATGCACAGTGGGACTCAGGTTGATAAAGGGACTTATTGGGTGGGACCTGTGGTGGCAAGGTCCTCTTGCTGGTGTTTCTAGGCAGTCCTATAGTCCACATGAGGAAGAGGAGCACCGGGCTGACAGGGAAAGAGGATTTTTCCACAGCTGCTTCTCAGTAGCAGGGTTTTGCATCCATTTCCCTTGGTAATGGCCATTTCCGTCGTTCTGTTAACATCGAGTTTCTTCTTTTTTCCTTGATAAGAAAAATAAGCTCCTCCCACCTAATTATTTGAGTTAAGTAGACTTAGGTTGTGTTTGTGGGAAAATTTTGTTTTGTCATATTTATTGCTATGAACTTTCTTATGGATCAGTGGTTTAGAGCACTGGCTGCTCTTCCAAAGATATGGATTTGATTCCCAGTACCCACCTGGCAGCTTACAACTGCCTATAACTCCAGTTCCAGGTGACCTGATGCCTTATTCTGGCCTCCACAGGAACTATGCACAGATACATAAGCAACATATCCATATACATTAAATAAATAAGCAAATGTATGAGAATTGTACTCAAAACATACCATCAGTTTATTATGTTCTCCTTCAATTTTCATTGATATAAAAATTTTAAAAAATATTTCTTCCTTGACTTCTTGGTTGTCCAGGGATGTGTTAAGTTATAAATATTTTGCTGTTGTTGTTTTATACTTTCCTTCTGCATTGTTGGTTCCTGGTTTTGCTTAATTGTGACTGAAAAATACTTGATATGATTTCAGTTTCTTAAATTTGTCAATGTTTTTGTTTTAGGCCAAACATCTATTCTAGAGAACCTTCTTCATGTGTTTGGATGGAACATTCTATTGCTGCCGTGTAGAATGCTCTACATATGCATGTTAGGTTCATCAGGTCTACATTGTTGGTTTTTTCTGCTCACTTATTCACTTCACTTTCTGTTTCACGATATATTCACTGTAGAAAATAAAGTTCTGAAGTCCTCTATTATTGTTGGATTTTTGTCCAGTTTTTTCTTTAGTTTGTTAAAATTTGCTCTATATACATTTGTACATATTTATGGCATGTAAATCTGCAATTATTCCATACTTCTGATAAATTGACTCCTTGTCATTATATAATGGTGTCGATAAGGATAGCAACTTATAAGTCAAAGCCTATTTTGTTACATGTACAGCCACTTTAAGGTCCTTGGGTTATCATTGTGGAGGTTTTTTTCTATCCTTTCACTTTGAGCCTATGGATCCTGAAAACTAAAGAGAGCTCTTTATAGGCAATTCATAGGCTGACCTTTTTTCAAAATAAGTTTATATACTGTGTCTCTTGATTAGATAATTTAATCTCTTTCATTGAAAGTAGTTGTTAGTAGGCAAAAGTTTACCATCTCTGTGTGTTATTCTTGTGTTCTGAATGATTTGTTATTGCTGTCTTCTTTTGTCCTTTTTTGCTACTTTTTTGTGACTTAATGATAGGGGTTTTTTTTGTATTTTATTGCAACATCTCTCCCTTCCCTTCCCTTCCTCCAAATCTTCCCATATATCCTTCTTCATTCTCCTTAAAATTCTTTTTCAACAATTATTATTGCATGTATATACGTACTTGCACATACATATAGTTTCCTAAAGATGATCTTCTGAGTCCATATAATGTTATTTACATGTATGTTTTCAGGCCTGGCAATTTGGCACTGGAGAACCAACTAGTGTGCTCTTCCCTGTGCAGGGCCACCTCTCCTACTCCCAGCTTTCCTCACTTGCTCACAGTACTTTGTGTAGATTTCAGGCCTTGTGAGTTTTTCCACATTCAGTGTGGCATGTTTATTGGTATCTTCTTTGTTGAGCTCACTTTTTGGTGGTCATCTTGGTGAGTCTTTATGGGTATAGGTTCTGATATCACTGGGAAACACAATCTCACAGCAAACTCCCTGATCCTCTGGCTCTTATAATTTTTCCATCATCTATTGTACAATGTTCCCTAAGTCTTAGGTATGGGAGTGTTTCATAGATATATTCATTAGGACTGGACTCCGCAACTCTTCATGTTGATTGGGTGTGGGTTTTTTGTTTTTTTTTTAGTGGTCTCTGTGTGTTGCAAAGAGAGATTTCCTTGATGAGAGATGAAGACTACATTTATATATGGGTATAAGGACACATGTTTACAGGTTATTGCTAGAGATTATACTGGTTTATTAATTAGTGGTTATACAATCTCCTCTAATAACCATGACTTCACTAGCACTACTTAGTTACCTAGGTTTCCAGCACCAGGCATGATATCACTCTTGTTAAGCAGATCTTAAGTCCAGTTAGAGAGGAGTTGGTTACTGGTTGCTAAGTAACACTATGTGTACCACTACTGCATGCTTGTTATTGTTCCATGGTGGTCATTGATGATAGGCATCATAGTTGGGTGGGGCTATTGGTTGCCTCTCTCCTTTGGAATCTTGCATGGTGCCTTCTGGTACCATGAAAGCTAGTCTTCAGGGAGGAGACATTTAGATCAGTTCTAGCTCAGGGATATCTAGGCCATGATTCTGATGTGCATGGTGTCTTCAGCAATAGGAATTTGTTAATTTTTTTTAGTGTGATGTTTTCATTTTTATTGTTTGAGGATTTTGTGTATAAATATAATATGTTTTGATAAAAATCTACCCTCAATTTCTTCCCTCCAATTCTCCCCCTATACTGTTACCAATTTTTCCTCTCAACTTTATATACTCATTTAGAAACACACTGAGTCCATTTAGTATTAGTCCAGTATGTGCATTGGTTTAAGGCTGTTCACTGAAACATAGATAGCCTGTTGTGGGCCATATCCTAAGGAAACTGATCCCCATCTCCACAGCTATCAGTTGTCAATAGTTACTTAGTCAGAGCTAGGGATTCATGGGTACCTCCCACACCTACACTTATTCTTGTTCACGAAAGTGTTAGCCCCAATTTTTCTAATTCCACTAGACACTGCCTACCTTTGGATACACATGTAAACATATAACGCATGCTCTCCTTCCTGATAGAAAGGGCATGTGATAACCCAGGAGAAGCTTGGCAGTGACTAGGGAACTGATACTCAGAGGGATGTTGATCCTCTTTTTTCTTTTCTTTTAAGCTGGACTTGGTTGTCTCTGATGAATTCCAGGCTGCACTACAAAATAAAAGAAGAGCATTAGAGTAGCTGCAACAGAATACAAAGTAGAGTTGGAGGTAAATCATTTATAGTTGTTCATAGGCTCTACTTCTGAAGTGAGCCTGTGTGGATGCATTTGTCAGAAGGTGAGAAATAGACACCACTTTGTGTGATGGGCAGCTACCCAGCACACATCCAATCTTTGCCACAGTTTGGCTTTCTCTGGAGATCCTGTACAGAGCACTGACACTTCTTGAAGAAAGACCTCAAAGGGACCTAAATGGAAAGTTTTGTCACATGAACAATGCCATCCGGCTGTTAGCATGAAAGCAGGTCAGAATATTATACAATGTGTTCAGAACTCAAATTTTTCATTAATTTTAATGAATGAATTAATGTGTTTAAACTATCTGAAAGACCTAGAATGAGAATATATAAAAGTGTTGATTACTTTAAGATGCATAACTACATAATAATGTCAATTTTGAAATATCCTAGACACATCACTCTCTATAAACTTTGCATTTATACCCCAGAGACTCATTAACATGAGTTTAAGAATTTCACTCACAGTAGAATTGAAGTGGAACATTCTGGAGCGGTGAATTCCAACATCACCTGGGAAGCTGTGAAAAATGGTGGGGCTTATTTTCTCTTATTTAAATCATGCCCAGTCTTTCCTAACATGCTAAGTGTCACTTTAACATTTCATATTTGGGCTTGTTCAAATTTGATGAAATACAACCAAATTTAGTAAGCTTTCTGAAGCCCAATATATTTTTGTGTATGGAGTAAGTGAGGTACGTGTCTTTTCCAGTGTAATATTTTCAGTTTAAACACGTTTGTATCATATATGCTATTTAAATGGTGTAATGGGATTACTAGTGAAACAGGGTGGAGGCATGAGCAAGCATAGCTCCTGTCCTCTGTGAGTTCGCACTCCAGTTTCAGAAACAAGCAACCAAGCTGCACACAAAAAGTAAGCTGATGTCTTAGAAAGGTCCATATGGTGCAAGCATAAGGAGTAAGGGACCATGTCCAGTTTCAGTGTTGCAGTGGCCTTTGACGTGGCTACTGATGGGTGCACAGGGATTTGATACAGTAAGAGGACAATGAATAAAAGATAACCTCTGCCATACATAACGATTAGAGATGGAAGATCAGGGCCTGTGCTCAGAAAACCAGGAAAATATTCTTCTAGTTTGATTGAGACACAGGTACACGCAAAGAATGAAACTTGAAATACAGTTGGAGACTCCACTGTGGTAAATTTTAATAGCTAAACCGGGAATTTTAAACGGTAGGCAGAAAGAATGAATGAGATGTTTAAATTAAAAACATAGAAATGAAAAGGATGCGAAGAGATAACAATTGGAAAGTTAAGAAACAGAATGAAAACAAGTGGGGTGAAACAGAGTATCAACAGCATTCCATCATTAAAACATTTATTGAATACTCTTCTAGGAAGTTCCATAGACAGTGCTTATTTTTGTGTATACATAACAGAGACCAAGAGGATGTTAATTTTAATGTCTATATAACTTTCAGGAGAAAACCGGAAATGTATCGTTGAAATGAACTTTTTGAGAACAAGTTTTGTTTTAAAACTTGACATATAGAGAAGAGTTAGGCTCTTGATAACAAATCTAAGGGGGTTGGAGAGATGACTCTGCCATTAGGAATGCATGCTGACCTCGCAAAGGACTAGAATTTGTTTCCCAGTATTTGGTTCCAGGAGATCTGATGCCTCCATCTGGCCTAGGTGAGCACCACCTCTCTCTCTCTCTCTCTCTCTCTCTCTCTCTCTCTCTCTCTCTCTCTAGTTCCCCCCTCTCTCTCTCACACACACACACAGACAGAGAGAGAGGGAGACAGAAAGAGGGAGAGAGAGAGAGAGAGAGATCTAATCTTTAAGAAGTAAAATTGGAGATAAACTTAATCTATATCAGAAAGGGCTGCTGTAGACAAGGATTCCTACAAATGGGATCCCCAGTATTTTGAATACATAAGAAAAACTTCCTTATTTGGCTTATGCATATGCCTCAGGCTATAAGAAATATAGAAGCATTCCTAGTTTTCCTTCTAACTAGATTTAGTTATGACTCTAAGTCAGATTTCTCAAAGTAAGGTCCATAGGTTGATGAATCATCATCTCTGTTAGGAATAGATTTTTGCTTCTAATTGCAAAAGACCTGCTACTCTGGTAACAAGGAGGAAAACGAATAGAGAAATTGTGCTTTTCTATGGTGTTATAGAAAAAAAAAGGAAAGTTTTCATTAACTGAGTTTGAGAGAAATAAAGCAAGAATAAAGTCCTTCATAAAAGCTGAGAGATTCATAACTGAGGGAAAGTGCCTGGTTTGCTTGTCTGGATTCAGACTGAGTGCCTGACTTGATCCAGGAAGAGATATTTTTTTTCAGAGAGGAAGCTAAATCTGCTGACCTTTTTAACACCTACCTGTGTGTTGGAATGAGTTGTTATCTGCTCATAACCAGAGTCAACCTGAAATTTTATAGCATAGCTACAACTCCTTCCACCATTTTCCCCAGGAATATGTACAGGAGAAGCAGAGCAGGTACCTTTCTGCATACACTGGCATATTCTCATCAGCATTAGAGGAGTCTTTGATCCTTCCAGCTTTGAAAGTCAAACCCCCAAAGTCCACTCCCATTTAAAATACTGTGAGGACTCAAGAGATGGTCCTAGAAAGATATTGGAGGTTGGTGTAGTAAGATGAAGTCAGCATAATTAAAATTATAGCCCAATGCTAGCAAGATGGCCCAGTAGGTAAGGGCACTTGCTGCCCAAATCTGATGATCTGGGCTCTACCCCCAGAACCCACATAAAGGTGGGAAGAACCTGACTCCATTAAGTTTATCTCTGGCCTCTACACACACTCTGTAATATAAGCAACTCCTCACATTACACACACACACACACACACACACACACACACACACACACACCACAACATAAAGATTTTTTTTAAATCACATCCCAGTTCAAGTGAAATACCCAAAAGTGAATGTTCAGCCTCACAGCCTAACATAGAGGAAGGCTTTCACTTTCTGAAAACAAAACATTATTATACTTTAGTCTTCACTGTGCCTTTATATGCATTTTCTAGAATATAATAAAAAGACATTACAAGAAATATGGAAAAACGTGGACTTGGACCTGGATGCCACCAAGACTAGCCCAGTCTGAATGTGTTCAAGTACTGCTGGGGAAGGATTGCAGCAATGGAGGATTAACCTGTGACAGAAAAGAAGGATATCTGAAAGGAGAGAGCTGAGCTGAGCTTGTCCTCAACATGAAAGACTTAGGTAAGGTAGTAAAAAGGGCTGATATTTGAAAAAGAGACAAATGGAAGCTAAGATGAAGAGCATATTGTGCATTCCTTGCAAGACATCTTCCTCTTTTGTCAAATTGGAGTGAAGTTTGTTCAGAGTATTGACCAAATCTATGGAAGTTCTACTTCACAGTTGCATATTTGAAAATGTTCTGGCTAGTTTTATGTCAACTTGACACAAGCTTGAGTCATTTGGGAAGAGGGAACCTCAACTAAGAAAATGCCCCCATCATATTGGTTTATGGGCAACCTTGTGACAGATTTTATTGATTGATGATTGGTGTGAGTGGGCCCAGGTCACTGTGGTCAGTATCACCACTGGGCAGGGTCCTCGGTGCTGTAAGAAAGCAGGCTGACAAAGCCATGAGAAGCAAGCCAGTAGACAGCACCACTCCACGGCCTCTGCATCAGTTCCTGCCTTGAATTCCCAGGGTGATGATCACAAGTTATAAAATGAAAGAAACCCTTTCTTCCTGAAGTAGAGTGTGGTCATGGTGTTTTATCACAGCAATAGAAATCCTAACTGTGACAGAAAGAATACCATGGTAGTTTGAGAAGACTTCCCTTACAATGCCTTTTTTTTTCTTGTGTTGGGTAGACAGCTCAGTGGTGAGGCAAGCACCTAGCATTGCACAAGGCCCCAAGTTCAATCACAAGCATAGAAGGTAGCCTTTCTGCTAGAGAATTAGACTTTCTCTAATAATAGTGATAACTTCTCCTATGCTTGCAAGATTAACAAATTCCAATAAAAAGACATCCTTCCTCGTGGTTAATTGTATTTCAAGCTCTTAATTTTAACCAGAAACTTAATGAGGTAAACTGCAAGGGAAAGAGAATTCAGTACAAACTTGTTGATAACCTCCAAGAAAAAATTCCATTCAAAAGAGCCATGACTATTTCTTCTCTCTCCTCATTTAAACAGCTGTTCTGCCTAATCTGCTTTCATTTTCCTTGCTCTCCTATACCTGACCTCTTCTTTGAAGGCGTTCCGGGAAGAGAATGTCAGTGTTTACCTGCCTGCTGTGCCACCATCTGCCTAAGTAGTGCCGGGATACACACAAATTATATTTCCTTTGTGTGACTTTGAATGACAGAAGCATAACCAAGACTTCATAGACACAGAATGAGCAGATATTATCTCTTTAGTCCCAGAATGAACTATAACATCATCTTACATCTGGACAGCTTGCACTGGGAACAGGTGCTTTCAAACATTTCAAAGCAGAAACACTGATTTCCAGAGTCTCCAGAGGTTTCTCAAAACATTGCCTTTTCTTTTGGTTTTGCATGCTTGGTCCTTTTATTATTTTCCTCTATTGGATGGCAGGGTATGTAGTAGAGTATCAGTGGTTTGCTTTGTGCATGCATGTGGTGTGTGTGTGTGTGTGTGTGTGTGTGTGTGTGTGTGTGTGTGTGATAATGATATGGGCTGGCTATATTAATCATCAAGTCAAATGAGAATTTGCAATCTTTGGGGTCTATTGTTAATTTGAGTTAAAAGTTTAGTTTGGAAACAGCTTGAGCTCTCGGAGGTTTATATTATTGTTCTAATAGCTTGTTTACTTTCCAGGTGGACTGAGATTTAAGATATATAAAACATCTGTGGTAGGATATTTTATCATATTCCTCTAGTAAGATATATTGCTTGGCCATCAGAGGTTTTAGGTTCTAGTTTCTTAGTTAGAACAGAGAAGAAGAATTTACAATTTAAGTTATTTAAAATAGAACCCTTCGGAAGCTGAAGTTCTTGTACCAAGTTCTAGGTGCTCTGATCAAAGAGATGTATTAACTTTGGGCTGAAGAGATAATACAGTTGGCAATGTATTGGCTATGCAAGCATAAGAAGCTAAGTTGGATGCTCAGAACCCAGGTGAAAAGCTTGCTAAGATGCATTTGCTTGCATATTCAATAGTGGGGAAGTGGGAACAGGCAGAGCACCAGAGCTTGCTGGCTAGGTAATCCATCCTACTTGGAGTATTCCAGACCAGTGAGAGCTCCTATTGCAAAAAAAAAAATTAGGTGGACAGTGTCTGAGGAACAATGTTGATATTTGGTCTCCATATACACTGACACACATAAGTGTGTAAACCTCCTCCACATGTGCCTGTACACATATACACATGTGTAGATACACAAGAAATATATTAACAAGGTCCATCACATTATCCCCAAGAGGGTCTGGTGTAATAACATATGAGATAAATAAATTTTGGTCTAGAACGTTGAGTATTTCTTATAATATGTCAGAAAATCAGATTTTCTCTTCTCAAGACAAAAATCTTGGAGATGTTTTAATTGATATTATTATTTACATATGTTGGACATTACATTCCTGAGGAGGAATCCATCTGATGAAAGAAGTTTAATGATGTAAATCCCTGAAGTCCCTCCTGTTTAAACATCCATTTGTATAATGTCTAACACAAATGCCACAGAGTTTAATCCTGCTCAAGAAATTATACGACACCTCAAGTGTCTCAAACTGAGGAATATTCATTGTCATACAGATACTATAGCAAGCCTTCTTGTGAGACTATTCTTTTGATTGCCAGCCCCCAAATAATAACACAGAGACTTATTAATTAGGAAAGCCTGATCTTAGCTTAGGCTTTTCCCCAACTAGCTACTATCACTCAAATTAACCTGCTTCTATCAATCTACCTTCTATCACATGGCTCGCTTACCTCTCCTCTGTATTTATTGTATGTCCAACGTGTTTCACATCTTCTTGGCATCTCTTGCTTGCCTAGATTCTTTCTCCTCTTCCTTTCTCTCCCCAGAAATTCTGCTTATCCTCTCTTGCCTACCTATTGGTCTTTTAGCTTTTTTTTTTTTTTTTTGGTTTTCAAGACAGGGTTTCTCTGTGTAGTTTTGGTACCTGTCCTGGATCTTGCTCTGTAGAACAGGCTGGCCTCGAACTCATAGAGATCCTCCTGGCTCTGCCTCCCAAGTGCTGGGTTTAAAGGCTTGCACCACCACCAGCTGGAAGTCTTTTAGCTTTTTATTACACCAATCACAGCGACACATCTTCACACAGTGCACAAATCTCCTACAACAAGATACTAAGTCAACAAGTCAGCAATGGTGAGGAATTGTCACTCATGGTCTACTCAGTATTACACATCAGCATGCTGTAGCCTAGGGCATCTGTTGTTTGAAGCTATGATTGAGACTGGAGAGTTTTCTTTTAGAACTGAAATTTTAGAGCAATACATATACATACATATACATGTATATAAACACAATGAAAAACTTCACCAAATGAGCTCGTGGATGGTAGAAAGAGAAAGCATGGCTTAAAAAAAAAAAAAACCTGGTCCAATTATGTGCTATCCCACAGAAACTTCATATATAGGTTGACAATGAATGAAAAGAGATAAACTAGACAAACACTAACCAAAAGAAGCTGGAGTGGGTGCTGATGTAATTCAAAGTAGGTACAGGGAAAGAAAAATTACCAGGCAAAGAGAAGTGTCAGATAATGATAAAAGTTGAATTCAGCAAGAATTAACCATCTTAATCTATTTATATACACAGGACAGTGCTTCAAAAGCCAAAATGACAACGGGAAAGGAGAAATAGGCACATCTGAACTTACGGTTGAGAACTTAACACTTCTGCCTCAATAACTGATGGGAGCACTAGACACGAAATCAGAATAGTAATAGATGAACTTGACAATAACATTGACCAATTGGATCCATTTATCATTGATAAAACAAAGAATCATCCAATATTGTCAGAATATGTGCTCCTTTTTTATGTACATGAAGCATTTACCATGATTGACCACAACTGTAAAAACAACAACAAAAAAAATATTCTCTTGTGTAATGGAGTCAGACAGGAATAAACAGCAGCAAGATAACAGAAAAATCTCCAAACACTAGGAAATGAATGTGTATGTTTCTGAATTGCCCATACGTCTCAGGAACACTCAAGGCACGTTAATCCAGAAGTGCTGAAATGGGTTTAGGCTTTGCTTTTCCTATAGGATTCCAGTGGCTGCTATACTGAAGCAACTGGTCCATGATAAGGGGAGGGCAGAGCACTGAGGACCCACATTTTGAAAACAACTTAGAGCATTACAAATGCAGGGTCTCTACTTGCTTATATTTACATTGTGCAGACAGTCTGACTTTTACAGCTCAAGAATTTTCCCTCTGGAATGATCTTTTGATCATGCATGCTATACTTATATGTGAAAGTTTGTGTTTCATATAAAGCTTAATTACATTTATATCCCATGACAATAATGAGTAGGCATGCTGTGTGTATGCTTTTTGGCAAGGCAACCCAGCTGTATAATTTATTTGTAGCCTGCTCAGGCTCTGAAGAGTCTTTGGATTTTATTTAAAGAGTATAAATGAATGACAGTACCTAGAATGCATAATATTGGTCATTACTTACTATGTTTGAGTTCAAAAGACCAATAAACTTAGAATTTTTTCTCTTCTATAAACTGCAGACACAATTATGCTAGCTTTCTTGTTGGTTCATTTTTCATGGTTGATCTAAGTTTGCAATATGCATATTTTACTAACCCAAGTACATTGTCAAATTATGCCATATTGTGCCTCTCCTCTGTACACCCTAAATGGAAAGGAAGGCATGGCTAAGTGGTGTTTTTCCTTGAAGATAATATTTTTCTTTCCCCTTACCCCAATATGCATTCAGCTCCTTTGCTTAAAAGTCTAGAGTTGGCATAACAGTTAATTTATAACTGGCCTCACATTAGTTTTGTGGTGATACTTTATTTGTGCTGAAATGTGATATTTTATTTGTATGTTAATAAATAAAGTTTGCCTGGAGATCAGTGGTCATAGCCATAAGCAGAAGTCAGGCGGTGGTAGCACATGCTCTTAATCCGATCACATGGCAGGCAGTGTCTTGGTGTGTTCAAGGACATAGCCAAGAATGGTGACACACGCCTTTAATCCCAGTACCAACCATAGAGACCTGGAGGTCTGTATAGACAGGCAATGATGAGGAAGTGATGTGACTGGGTTTAAAGCCAATGAGAAAGCAGAACAGCAAGGCAATAAAAGCTCAGGTTAGACAGGAAGAGGCTCTCTTGGGAAGCTACAGCGACGTGGTAAGCTAAGGATTGTTGGCGGCTATTGTTCTGATTTCTACGGCTTTCACCCCTGTATTTGGCTCTGTGTTTCTTATTTAATAAGACTGTTTAGGAATTTGTCTACATAGTTTCTTTATTGATTTCTGCTCTTTAAGCATTTTAAAATGTGCTTATTAACCTTAAAGGGAATTGTTTACTTTTCCAAATCACACTTCACATTTGCACTTAAAGTGAGTAGGCAGATGCAGGAGGTGGGTTTCCTGGTTATTGACCATGTTTTAGTCTTGACCTGGGTGAAGGTTACTTAGGTATGATCACATTGCAATAATTCATTTGTAATATGTTTAATTTACATATGTATGATACATTGTAACTTTCAAAAATGTTGAACAGAACATTTTTTTGAATGCAATGGCACTATTTAAACTTTATATAATACCAATTATGATATAAACTAGTAAGTGTCTACTGTAGCTTTGGGAAACATTTCTTACAGCTCTCTCTGTTTCTCTCTGTCTGTCTGTCTGCCTGCCCCCCCAACCCCTCCTCCACCCCCCTCCCGTGTGTGTGTGTGTGTGTGTGTGTGTGTGTATGTGTGTGTGCGCGCGCGCGCGTGTGCACCTCACGTGCTAGGCAAGTGCTTTACTACTGAACTATATACCCAATCCTTTTCTGTACTTTTAATTTTAAGAAAGGGTCTCACAAATTTGCTGTGCTGCTTAATTTGTGTCAACTTGACATGAGTTAGAGTTACATAAAATGAGGGAACCTCAGTGGAAGAATTACCTCCACCAGATTGGCTTGGATGCATTTTCTTTTATTGCTAATGGATGTAAGAGGGCCTGGACTATTGAGGATCATGCCATCACTAAGCAAGAGGGTCTGGCCTGTACAAGAAAAAGCAGCTGATCAAAACAATAAACCACTTTTCACCTTCATAGTTCTTACCTCTACTCCTGCTTAAGTTCCTGCCCTAATTTCCCTCAGTGATGGACTATGATTGAGGTGTGCATTTCAAATAGACCCTTTTCTCTCTAAGTTGATTTTTTTCCGTATTTTATCACAGCAATGGGAGGTAATTAGAGCAATTGCACAGGCTGGCCTTGGACTCACTCCATAACTCAGGAAAGACTTGAACTTGTAATCCTCTTGTCTCATCCTCCCAAATAGCTACAGTTATAGGTGATAGTATAGGCCTGTATCATCGTGTTTCTCCATATCTTTTTCTTCTTGTTCTCTCCACGCTAGCCTCCATTTTCTCAACTGAGGATTGAACTCAGGGCCCTCACACATGTTAGGTAGTTGCTTTACCACTGAACTATAACCTCAATTCCATTTCTTACTCTAAATAAGGCCAAACCTTTTTTATTGAAGTTAATAATGGATATTTCCAAATGTATTTCAGACTAAAGTCAGAGCCTGTCTGGATTTCAGCCTATGGTAGCTTGTTCTTCTCACAGCTAGGTTGCCTGACTTTCTTTTCTGATAATAGTGTTTCAAAGCCTCTTGAATTTCTTTCTAAGGAGCCTGAATCTAATATATTGGGATTTAGAGTCTTGCTAGTCTTGCTCAGATCACATGCCCCAGTTCTGAAAACTTTATACTTATTTTTTGACCTCAATTTCTTTCTGACCATGATTTGCCATTGATTCTATTCTTTGTGGTCTTGGAGTCCAGCCTGTCTCTGACCCATCTTTTCCTGCTTTCCCAGTGATGGGCATCATTTACCTAAGTCCTGGCCTTGTGTGTGGGTCCTTGCTTCCGCCTCAGAAGTACTTTTGACCTAAACTTTCTCCAGAGTTATCTCTTTCTATTTTGCTTCTACCTTCTCTAACATCTCTCCTTCAGGCATTCTTCACTAGATTTCATGCTGTCTCACACTAATGCTTTTTATCTGTGCTTAATTTGTGTTTCCTGATGGATCTGTTCTTGATATGTACGTTTACAGAACTGGGTATTTTTTTCTAGGTCACACATTGGCACAGAATGTATAAACAATGAATACAGAGTGGGGGGTCTCAGGGTTTATGCATGTAAACTTTTTCTTTTATGGGGGAGGAGATGGGAACTCTGTTAAGTATTACACCAGATACTATTTCAAATATTGCTTTAATGGGATAGTATTTGAATAATCTTTTCAGATTTTTTTTTCCTTTTAGTAATTTGATTTCTTGCTATAGAAGGCATCTAGATGTGTAGTGCTGGATTTAGCTTCACAGAACTTCATTCTTTCCTGCAGCCAGAACATCTTGAGCCTCAAGGCATTACAGAATTTCTCAAGATAGCAGGCAAAGGTTTGTATAGACACACAAGGAAGTCTCATTTGGAGACTTCAACTCTGAACAGTTTGCCTTGGGCTATAGATTTTAGCACCTGAGGCCAATAGATACCCACATGTCCAGATGGGAACAATGAGAGCTGAGAGGATACTAGCACTCACTAAGTAGGGAATACAATATCTCTGAATGGGGCTAGAGAGTTGGCTCATCAGTTAAGAGCACTGGATGTTTTTCTAGAGAACCTGGGCTAGATTCTCAGCACCCACATGGAGGCTCACAATCATCTGTAACTCCAGTTCTAGGGGGGACCATTACTTTCTTCTATCCTCTGCAGGTACCAGGCATGCACATGATGCACACACATATGTGCAAACAAAACACCCATGTCTTAGTTAGGATTTTATTGCTGTAAAGAGACATCATGACCATAGCAACTCTTATAAAGAAAAGCATTTAATTGAGACTTGGCTTACAGTTCAGAGGTTTAGTCCATTATCATCATGGCAGTAAGCATGGCAGTATGCAGATAGTCATGGTGCTAGAGAGGTAGCTGAAGTGACTGCCACACTGGGCATAGCTTCAGCATCTGAGACTTCAAAGCCCACCCCCAGTGACACACTTCCTCCAACAAAATCATACCTACCCCAACAAGGCCATTTTTATTTAAACCTACAACTCATATGCATTAGTGATAAATAATAATAATAATAATAATAATAATAATAAATACTTCAAAAATTAAAAAGAAAAACCTCAGAGGAAGACAACAAGGACTCAAAGGACTCTATACAGAGAAGACTCCCTTCTCGATGCTAGTTTATAACTAAGCCTCTCATTGCCACATTGAAGACATAGGCCAGCTTTGAGAAAAACAATTCAGACAGGAAATTCAAACTTTGAAAACAATGACATTTAGTCAATAGTTTTATGATGAGCTTAGTGCTTTCTTTTCTTTTTATCCAAAAGGACAATTTAACAGCAGATCATGATCAATTCCAATAAAATACGTTTGAAATATTTTGTATGTCAGCTTTGAAAGATATTTTCACAGGCTTAGGTTTATGTGAGATGGGGGAGGTAGCTCACACCTAGCATCCTGGAAGACAATCAAGGAAGTGGAAACTCAGACAGAGCAGCAGACTTTGAGATCTGAAGAACTCATCCAGACAGGGAGAGTGGGTCTCTTGGAACAGGACTAGCCTGGATGAACTGCTAACCACCTACATATTACCTATGATTATAGTTTAATTAAGTAATTAATTACATGTGTGTATGTGTGTTTGCCTTCAGGAGTTCATGTGCACCATGTTCATATAGATATCTGTATAGGCCTAGAAGAGGTTGTTGGATTCCCAGGAACTGGGGTTGCAGGCACACAAAACCACTTGACGTGGGTGCTGGAAACTAAGCCTGGGTTCTTTGCAAGAGCACTAAGTACTGAGCCATTTAGGAATGGAACTTACAGATTTATGAACAATTGCATACCCAAGATTAAGTGTACCCTAAAATTATTGGAGATTATTTCCTGCCAACTAAAAGGGATAGTTAAGATAAAAACACAGTTGATATAGAGGAAGAAAGAAAAATGATTTGATAGGTCCCATCCCTGCGATGATATCTGGCCATGACAAATCTCTCTACAGAGAACTTCTCTTCTGCCAGGTCCTGAGTTTTTCACATTAAGATTGAGCTATATGGTTCAACTTATAGACATGTTTCTTACTACAACATAGTGTGTCTATCTTAACTTCTGATAATGCATCACTTTTTCTATTTTAACTAAGATGTATACCAGTGGATATACACACACACACACACACACACACACACACACACACACACACACACTTATATATTTGAAAAGCTCAAGGTAGGACCCTTCTAATATAAACTTTTGTCCAGTTTTGTTAATGGCATTTGGACTGTTAGGATGTAATAATGACTGTAGATGTACACAGACATGATCTGCAGAGTGGTCCAGCTGATATTTTACCCCTTGCTTCTAGCTGCAGGGATTCTGAAACAGAGTTGCTTTCATAACTCAGACTATGCCAACAATCTCTACCTTCCCAGGAGACTGGCATAATTTGATGAAGATTTATTAAAACAAAGGCTTAAAATAATTACAGAACTGTACCATATGCCATCTCATATTGGAGAAATTTATATCTTCTGGTCTTGTGTAGAGAAAAGAGCTTAGACTGTGGAGCCAGAAAGATCTGGAAATTTCCCAACTTCTGTCTCTTTGTTACAGTGTGACCTCGGGAAAATTACTTCATGATTATGAGTGGCAGAATCATAATCTAGATATAAAATTACCTTCCTTGGATGACATTATGGATTATGTGTGTCATAGTTTGGGTGCCTGCCTCCCCTCTTTTTTTCCTTAGGGCACGCAGTGTTTTGTTAGGCCTTTTCTTGGTTTCATGGACTGTTGTTGACTACACACATCTCTTCAGGTGGTCCATCTTCTCCCTTTTGTTGTTGTTGCTAGTGTGTATATGGTGTTAATATCTGCAAAGTCTTACTCTAGCATGGTAATATTTTCATTCTTTTTTTTTTTTTTTTTGAGACAGGGTTTCTCTGTGTAGCTTTGTACCTTTCCAGGATCTCGCTCTGTAGACCAGGCTGGCCTCAAACTCACAAAGATCCAAAGATCCGCCTGCCTCTGCCTCCTGAGTGCTGGGATTAAAGGCGTGAGTCACCACTGCCCAATCAATATTTTCGTTCTTTAAGTTGACATTTGGCAGACAAAAATAATGGCAGCCCTCTTCCTCAATTGTCCACATAAACTCCAGAGCTTATAAATGTGTCACTACATGTAGTTGTTTGTTTTTACTCTACTCTTTGGGCTTCCAGTGGGCCCGCCACCCAGCTCCCAAATAAGTCACACAGAGTCTTATTCTTTCGTATGAACGCCTGGCCTTAGCTTGGCTTGTTTCTAGCCAGCTTTTCTTAAATTATTCCATCTACCTTTTGCCTCTGGGATTTTATTTTTCTCTATTCTATATACTGTTCTTTACTTCTTACTCCCTGGCTGGCTGTGTAGTTGGGTGGCTGGCCCCTCACATCCTCCTCTCCTTCTTCTTTTCTCTTGCTGCTTCTATTTATTCTCCCTTCCCACCAGCCCCACCTATCATTTCTCCTGCCTTGTTATTGACCATTGAGCTCTTTATTAGACCAATCAGGTGTTATAGACAGGCAAAGTAACACAGCTTCACAGAGTTAAACAAATGAAACATAAAAGAATGTAGTATAATGTTGCATTATTAAAATCACTAAACAGATGTTCCATGGCTTAAACAAATGTGACACATCTTAAAATAATATTCTACAACAACTATACACAGGAGACAGCATCAAGGTCATTAAATGTCTACCCCAAAAAGGAGAGAATCCTGGATTAGGCAGATAGGCTCAGTCAACATAATGGTCAGGATCTTTAAATATAGAAAAGACTGAAGTCAAAATCAGAGACCAAGTTGAAGATGCTACACTGTTGCTTTTGAAGAAGATGAACAGAGTCATGAACCCCAGAATGCAAGTGGCTTCCAGGAGCCACAGAAGGCAAAGGGTCTCCCCTAGAACCTCCAGGAGAGATGGAAACAATTGACTGTAGGTACTGCTTTAAGCCACCAGGTTTCAATTAGTGGTAAACTATTACAGGAACAATAGAAAGGTAATGCACTTCCTTTCCCTACTTTCTGTTCTTTCACTATAACACATTTCTTATGTTTTGTAAACTCTGGGAAACATCCACATACTTCCTTCATCTCCTCTGTGAGTCTGAAGACTAAGCTGCTTCTTTTAGCCAATGCCCACCCCCTCAAAAAATTAAAGTTCTTAAGAGAAGAGTACATTGTCAGTGAACATTTATTTCCTGAATCTTCCATTGTTTTTCTGTGGTGGGTGCACAGTGAAGACCAATGCATGAAGAATATGTATTGAAAGTGAATAATTAAGGAAGGTTGAATAAAGGAAGTATTCACAAAGAAAGGGGCAACCTGAGGGAAATCTGATAATGCAGAACCTTGCAAAGTCCTACATGGGGGGGGGGATGAGGTTTCCTCTGAAAGAGGGAGTGGAGGAGTGTGTGGCTACTGAAATCTAGAAGGAGAGAATGAAAGAGAAATTAGAGAGAGTGGGGCAAACCAGGAAGGAGTGAATCAGTCGTCAGGGACTTTCCTGATAGAACTGAGTTAACGAAGCCATGAAACTAAGTTGTGGCCACCCAGCAGAAAGGGATGGAGGAAAGTAGATCAACTTCTCTCTTCTGTCTTTTCAAGCCTCTGTTGGGGCTTCCATGGATGCAACTGCCAGAAAATAGAAAGCAGAGAATCCTTTACAGTCACATCAGTCAGTCCCCAGAAAGATTATTGTTGGGAAGCAAGTACTAGAGGGGCAAGCAGAAGGAACCCAGACACAGTAGGTACTCCGTCAAGCTGTGCTTCAACAAATTAGTAAATCTGGGTAGGAGTGCCTGGCAATAAAAGTTACTTAAAAGAAAATAGATGGTTTAAGACGGAATAATAATTTTGCCAGAAAGCTCAGTGTCCTGTTCTGTATGAGATGCCCAAATGAACAAATGAACGAGTCTATATTGATGGATGTGGGCATGTTATTTGCTGGCATGACTGAGCAGAGGGTAGACACTGGGTGGGTAATTGATGCAACTTGGTAATTTTGATGATATCATCATTCTATAGGTGAATGGCTAGGTTCAACAATCATTAATTGTTGGTTTGAGCTATGATGAAACTAGGTTGTGGCCACACAGCAGAGAAGGATGGAGTAAAATTAATCAGCTTCACTTTTCTTTCTCTTCAAGCCCTTGTTGGGGCATATGTAGATATGCACAGAGTATATCAAACAAATAACTCAGGTGCATCCCTTGGGGTGTGTGTGTGTGTATGTGTGTGTGTGTATGTGGGTATGTGTGTGTGCACATGCATGTATGTTCATGTATATGTGATACTCTGTATACAGTGTATGCATGTATGCACATTATATGCACACAGCACACATATATTCTGTACAATGTGCGTGCGTGTGTGTGTGTGTGTGTGTCTATGCATATGTAAGCTAGTCATCAAGGTCAATCACAGGCCTTCCTCAGCCATTCTCCACCTTTTCTTTTGAGACAGGGTGTCTCAATGCATCACTTTTCAGGATAACTTTCTTAAAGATTGGCCAATTCTTTATGCATTTTTTTAAAGATCAGTGAGAGTTTATGCTAAAGTTAATCTTCATTACCAACCTGACTGGGCTTAATTCACAGAGGAGATTGGTGTGACACACACTTCTGGTGACACACACTTCTGGGTGTGTTTGTGGGGACATTTCTAGATGAATTAACTGAGAGGAAAATTTTCACCCTGAATGTGGGTAGCACTATCCATGAACTGGGGCAGAAACAGAATAAAAAGGAGAAATTGAGCAGCATGTTGCCATTTTTTTCTTTCTTCTTGATCCATTGTGATATGAACTTCTATGATCCTCCACGTCCTCTCTGCTATGATGGTCTGAGCCCTGGGAACAAGAGTGAAAAGAAATGTTAATACCTTTGTTCATAGTGATGAGAAACAGTAACAGGAACATCATAATTCCCAGAGAGTCAATGGACCTTTTACCCTGGGGGGTAAAGATAGATGGATAGATAGGATAGATAGATAGATAGATAGATAGATAGATAGATAGATAGATAGATAGATAGATAGATATAGGGACAGAGAGACAGACACAATACACACAGAGAGAGACTGAGACACAGCCTCAGTCTCTGGGGGTGGGACTTGTATAGCTCCACATTTAATTCTATTTGAATTTCTAAGTTGCCATTCAGAAACTGTGACTTTGAACCTGCATGATCCTAAACAGATAAATGTGAAAAATTCACATGCAAGTGGTCCTTGCATTCCTAAAGCAGTCCAGTGAAATTGGAAAACGTAGACTTCCATCTGGCTCTCCTCTGCATTGGGCCTGTGGTTCCGCTCAGGTGTAGGATGCACCTAAGTGGGAATGTCAGCACTAATTGCTTGTTTCCTGCCGATCTTCTTCATTCCTCAGGGTCTTTGAAGAAAATAAAATACACATTCCCCTCAGGAATAAAATCCATCTGGTTTGGGAAAAATGACATTATCTCTCAGCAGACTTAAGATTTTAAACCACAACTGTTGAGAAATTCATGCACAATATCTGTAGCCAGCTCCCAGAGGAAGCAGATACTTTATGCAAGTAAACTTTTTTGCCGTCTTTTCTCATTGTGTCCTGCACAGAGAACACCCACACTTTGATGATTCAGTTCTAGGAAGAAAATCTATCACTTGTTTCTGCACTAGTTGTAGAGAATGTCAAATCTCTAAGGAATAAAGGAATGCTTGGGCTGGGGAGATGCCTCAGTTTGCAAGGTGCTTGATACTCAAGCATTAGGACTTGAGTTTGATACCCAAGAACTCACACAAAAAAGCAAGGGATAGCAGTGTACACCTGCAATTCCAGTACCGGGAAGGCAGAGAAGGGAGGTATACTGGAGCCCACTGGACCAGCCCGTCTAGCCAAGGAAGGTAGAGGATGCCAGAGGAGGACACCCCAAATTGTGGATTCCACATGCATGTACGCTTGCATACACACATGAACACACACACACACACACACACACACACACACACACACACACACAGAGAGAGAGAGAGAGAGAGAGAGAGAGAGAGAGAGAGAGAGAGAGAGAGCTCTGTACACTAGAATCAATTGAGCACCTTCTTCAAAACATAGATGGTGTATCTCAGACCTTCTGGAGCTGGTGAGGACTATTCATAGGCTGAGGATGACCGAAGCTCAATGGTAGCATGAACCTCTCATTCCTTTTCTCTACTGTGGTCTGTTGTTCTGGAGCTCTTCTCTGGCATCCTCATTTGTGTTCATTCAGTCCTTCTAACAGTCATGTGAAGAGGAGAAAGATAGGCCAGAATTTTATTAGTTTTCTTTTCTAGTTCACTTATCACTGGTTTCATACCTCTCATTCATCTTCCATACTTCTGGGACAGTAATTGATTAATATTTATCTTTATCAATACTATTCATGCTCAGTTACTTTCCAAATGCTCTGCCTTGTGTTTAGCATGAGTGTCACTACCTTGTCCGGTGGGCAATGCTTCTATGACTATGCCTGGTCTAGTCTTCTGTCCCTCCCCATCACAAACAGGTTTCGACAATGACTTCTCCTTTGTCCTGTGTTTGTCATAGTCTCTTTACAAACCCATCCTGTAAGATCTCCTTCCCAGCCACTGTGCCCGGACAATCCTTACTCATTTGGTGACTTCTCTGGCCCGTGAGTACTTCCCTTCAATGCATAGCTGATCCAAGCAGGCAGACTCATTGGTTTCTTTTATTTTTATGTTTCCCATTTAGTGCTTGACATCATTTGTTATGACATGCCTGCTACTTTATCGTATTTTAATTTCTTGAAAGGCAGGAAGAGGGCATTTAATCTTCATAACCCCAGGCTGAGACCAGAATCTGGAATATGAATGGATGGATAGGTAAAGGAATTCCTCTCCATGTCACAAAGTAGATTTGGTGCCTGTTTCTTTTTGCTTTTCCCCAGACCACACTGAGATGTCACTGCGCTGTCACTGGGAGAGGGAACCTCAAATAAAAATCAGATTGGCCTATGGCCAATGTGTGTGAGAGTTGTCTTGATTGATTATTGTGGGAGGGCCCAGCCATGCTGGTCGGAAATATCCCTCTGCAGCTGGCTAGGCTATGTATGAAAGCTAGCTGGGCGTAAGCCAGAGAAGAAGACAGTAAGTGGCATTCCTCCATGGTTCCTGCCTTTGTTCTTGCCTTGACCTCCCCCATACTCCCAGTGATGTTCTGTGATCAGAAGTGTAAGCCAAACCCTTTCTTCCCAAATCACTTTTTGTTAGCATGTCCGATCACAGCAACAGAATTAAATTAGAACAGTGAGTCGCCCCACACTGGCTCAGTCTGGACAGAACCTTTCTCCTATAAGGCTTCTTCTTGAAGTATCAAGTAAACAGTATAATGCAGTAAGTCCTGTTTCTGCCACAAATGTGCATGGAGGCTATTGTGTCTGACATCAATATTTGACCAATGGGGGCTGGGAGATGTGGGGCAAAAGGCCTGAAAACACTCCTGAGGTTGAGAATTTCTTGAGCACTGTCTGTAAACAGTCCTTTCAGATTGAAGAATACCTTGCATACAATGGCAGTCTGCAGGAATTTCACAATGACTCTCATGCTAATTCTCTTTCCCTTTTCAACTTTCTCTTACAGCTGCTTCTCCATTTGAATAGTGCGCACACCAACTAAGGAACAGAATACAAGCTGTTAGCACAAGCTTTCCTCTCTTTGGAACTCAGTCTTAAGTAGCTCTATGCCTAGGGAGCAGTAAAGGAAAAACTGAGTCCATACTTTGTTTGTTAAAAGAATGGATGGGCAGGCAGTGATGGTGCATGACTTTAATCCCAGCACTTGGAGACAGAGGCAGGTGAATCTCTGAGTTTAAAGACAACTGATGTGCAGAGCAAGCCCCAAGACAGCTAGAATTACACAGAGAGCTCTGTCTCAAAACAAAACAAACAAAAAAGAATAGGAATCCTAATATATGCATGTATTTTACACAGTAATTGTACTTCCTGCTCTTTAATTTTGGAAAATATTGAGTAATAATTGTACAATATTGGTCCCTGATGTTCCTAAGCAGATATCAGAAATTTCCAGGTGACTTTTCTTTGAAATAATTCTCAAACATGTCTGTTAGAGTAACGTATCTCCTTTCTGCTATCACATGACATTGAGCATTAGGTACAATCATTCTTTAAGTTTTCATTTTTTTTCTGTAGTTAGTAGGCGTAGAACAAATGTTTTCACATTATCTAAGTTGTCTGATCTGCTAAATACTAGCTAGTCTTATTGTTATGGTTTCTGCAGTCAAGATTACTTGGCAGATTGGGGTCAAGGAATGCCGCAGAATCACACAATTGGGTGGCAAGCAAAAAGGCCACATCTGAACTGGCATGAGAAGAGAGACAGACAGACAGAGAGAGACAGAGAGACAGAGAGAGACGAACAGAGAGACAGAGATTCTCCTATATGTTGAAGTGTGGCTGAATTAATTCACTTGGCTGTAGCAGAGACGTCCATACCCACAAGTAGTGACTTTGCAGCTACCACACTTTTGTTCACCTGAAATGGCATCTCTCATTGCTTCTTCGCTTTTGGCAGGCAAACACTTTTTTTCTCTATGCACACTCAGAGGAAACGTCTGTAGAGACATAGCAAGGGAACACTGTGCAGGTTTTCTGCCAAGGACAAAAGGAGGGAGGCCAGAATGTGTAGTTGAGAGAGAAAGCAAAAAGTTAATAGAGGTTACCAATATAATTGATAAAGATAGACTGGAACTGTTCCATGAGTTCTTTTATGCTCAAATGGAAAAGCTCCATTACTGTTTTATTTCCTGCTGGGATCTGAAGTAGAAGGTCAAAAGTGACTTAGCTAAATTAGGATAGTTTTGCTTTGCCTCTGGGATATTGACAGAAAAAAAAAATAGCAACTTGTTTTGATTTTGTGTTGTTTAAAACGTATCAGCAAAGAGGAGAATACAGGCCACACAATCTAGGATGCTTGTAAGGCAGGAACAGGCTGGCAATTGCTAGCTGCCAGAGTGCTTGATTCATAAACCAGAATGGGCATTTGACTTAAGGGCTCTATTTTGAAGGATGGTTTTGCATTAAAGAATTATAATGGCCTATGCTTGAACTCTGAACACCGTGAAATACCGTCTGCAGGGAAAGAGTGATTTAATTCGCCAAGGAAGGCACCTGGAACAATGTGTCAGCCCCTCTGCTATTTCTGCAAGTAGCATCCGTTATAGAATTTTGAAAATTCAACTTCTTCTCATTTGACTGTGGCATAAATTATTTAATCAGAAACTTTGCAATTTTCAAATATACAGATACTATCTATCTTTATTTTGCAGTATTGGCTTAGACTTATCTCTACTCCAATGATTAATTGATCTCTGGGGAACTTGAGAATTGAACCAACTAAAACTATGAGGTTTGAGCCTCATTGTATTTAAGAAAGAACCAATTAAAATTGTATCTTTTGGCTTAGTTCTAACCATTTAACAATTTTATTTATATTTATTTATTCTGAGACAGGATCACATGATTTTCAGAGAGACCTTGGATACCTTATGTAGCTGAGGATGACCTTGAATTTATAACCTTTCTTCCTTATCTTTCCAATGTTGGGATTACAGGTGTGACCCAACCGTACTGGGGGTGGAATTTAGGGCTCAGTTCATGTGAGGCAAGCAGGCTGCCGACCACACTGTATCTCCAGTTAAACCCCATGTATTTTCTAAAGAGAAATCACTTGAATAAAAATTTACATTGACTATAAAGGAACAATCACATCATGCTTATTGCATTGTTTACAAAATTCTTTCAATAGCTTGCGAAAACCTTCTATTAAGAAGAGAAAAGCTGCATCCTTCCCTAAGCCAAGGATAATCTCCTCCGTCTCATCCCTCTTCCCTTTGGCTCTTTCTCTTTCTGACCTCTTCAACACTGCTCTGTTGTTAATAAGAATTAAGCTTCTCTCAGGGCTTCATCTTGTTTTTCTAGATCTTGTTTATTTATGCAGCATTTGAGCAGCAATTGTGTAGGCTATATGGCTAAATTTGTCAATAAATAATTTTATTTTATTAAGGTGGCAATGTGATTCTCTTCCTGACTCTTTTTAATTTTTTCTACCAAATGCAGTAAGTCCTTGTTCAATTCTTTCTCTGTCCAACAATTCTTTTGGTACTTAAAGATGGAGATACATTCAGAGAAATATATTGTAAGAGGATTCTGCCACTGTGCTGGTATCATATGGTATATTTAGAAAAACCATAACAGCTAAGTTGTCACTCGATATGAATAATCTTACGGGATCCAAATCCTATAAGATGGTTGATAGAAATATTCTGTGGTGTCTGATTGTACTGTCTTTGGGGAATTTCCTGTCAAATTCAACCTTCCAGTTATCTCAGATTCCTTTGTATCAATTCTGAGTCATGTACCTAGGCTTTAGAAATCTGAGTGCTATAGGCTGAGTTGTGTTTCTCCAACTTTTATTTATCGATGCTCCAGTTTCCAATGTCTCTATATTTGAGATAGGATCTGTAGGAGGTAATTAGAGCAAAGTGAGGGCTTACAGGTGGGGCTGTGTTCTGTTAGGTCTGGTGATCTTATAAGGAAAGGGTAGGAGATCTACCTCTTTCCTTTTTGTATCCTATACTGTGAAGAAAGGCTTGATCAAGTTGAGCTCAAAGGCACATGACCACCAGCAGGATCAGAGACCTCGCTAGATGTTAAATTTTGTCAGGATCTTGATCTTGGGACATTCCAGTATTCAGAACCATCAGAACCTAAATCTCTGTTGTAATAACCATGCAGCTCTGGTGTTTTGTTAACTCATCAGAACAATCATGAATTGCCTACCTCTTGACTCAGAAACAAGCAATGTGGAGATGGTGTCTCCACATAGAAACTATTTTGCTGAGAGAAAGGACGATGCTTTAGAGGTCCATGGTTACAAGGGTAAAGTCTTTAGAGGTCCATGGTTACAAGGGTAAAGTCTTTAGAGGTCAGTGGTTGTAAGGGTAAAGTCTTTAGAGGTCCATGGTTATAAGGGTAAAGTCTTTAGAGGTCAATGGTTGTAAGGGTAAAGTCTTGGTACAAAGTGGCAGTTTGATTTGTAGGAAATTCTTCTTTTGAACAGCAAGACGACAGTGGTACCAAAATGCTTGTGGAAGTCCTCATGCAGGAGCAGGATAGGTAGGAAAACTGGAGCCATCATGCCTCTTGGCTTAACTACGAATTAGAGTCTCTTGCCTACCACAACTCTTGTAAAGGATTTGCTATCTCCTTAACAACTCCATTTCTTTTTCCTCAGCAACCACAGTCAGTTTTGTTCCCTTCCATTCTTAGATATGTGCTAGAAGAATCTGAGATGCAAATTTATTCCACCAAGGATGTGAGACTCAAGGTTTGATCATTAAAGGAGTCTTCTAATTGTAGACACGGTGTACCCACCCAGAAATGTGTCCTGTGTAATTAATATACTGAAAATAAATACCAATGCAAAATAAGCATGAATATTTTCATAAAATAAGTATGACATGTTTGTGGGTATGTTGACATTTTGAGTATTTTAAATGCATTTCTATCACTACTCTCCCAAGGAGTTCTGAATTAAATAGCATAAACATTATTAAAGCCATTTGTGATGAATGAGAGGTAATGAAGGGTTCAAGAGACTAAGTGATAGATTTGAAATATTGCAAGGCTCTAGTTCTAAGGGAAATAGGTTTCATGTATAAGTATTACATTGTTTATTCATATATTTCCTTTATTTACTGTCATATGGTTTATTTTTAAAATTTACAGAGATCAGCATGGATTTTTTACATTCCTTTTAATTTCTGTGTTGACAATAAAATTAGGGTTCTGCATACGCTAGCCAAGTGATCACTTTACATCCCAACCCCTTGGGTTTTTCATGCAGTATTAGGACAGATATGTAGCCTCAAGAGGCCTTAAACTCCTAGTAGATTGTCTTGCCTCCATTTCTTGGCTGCTAGGATGTTGCATGTTCTGCATATTCCACTCACTGTCCTTTCCTTCTGTCTTGATTACTCCGAACTTGGCAAACATCAAAACTTCTAAGGATTTCCCTTTTAAACTTTGACACTGCTGATGTTGCATGCTGTGGTACTCATCCGCCTTTACTTCATTAATTAGCAGATGTGTGTTTAGTGTCATTCCATCTCTTGTAGATGTTATTTATAGCTCCGCATGATACTTTCTGGAGAGCCAAACTTGTTCCCAATTTTAATTCTCCAGGTGAGGTGAGGCCAACTAGTTTTCACAAAAATGCTGTCTCTGTGTGTCTCCTTGATGTCTTACATTTGGGAAGCTTTATTGTTTTCACTTGAAGTCTGTCAGCACAAATCACTGATTGCTTTGCTAATGTATAACGTTCTAATGGTCAGATCTTGGAGTGTATTTATATGTGTGTGTTGGATAAATGGGATGGATACGGCATCAAAATCATTTTATAGTTTCCCCTATGATGGGAGAATGGGCTTATTTCCTTGGGAGTTAAAGAAATGAGGTCAAGGCAAAGCTTAGACAAGGTGTTTACTTAACTTGTTTCTCACTGACCACGCCAACCCATCATCATGTCTTCTTTACTCTATCACCTAGGGATGCTTAGTGGGAAACGGATATCACTCGAAAAGAACATCTTTACAATTTAGGAGCAGGACATATTGGACAGCGTAGGATAGGGCAGTGCAAGGAACAGATAGGATAGCACAGTGCCAGGAGAGAATCCTGGGCCAAAGTGGTCTTTGGCAGACAGGTGCAGTGAACCCCAAGCATGTTCCCCAGAGGGTGTAGGAAGATGCACCTTTTCCCTTTCAAACTGTTATCAGGGAGCTGCCACCTTGGCTTCTCTTTCCCTACACCCCATTCTTCAATAGTCCTCTGGGCTTCAACTTCCTAGCACACTCTGTCACTGCTTCCTGCCTTCGTCGCTGTTACTCTCATCTTCTCCCTGGTTTATTTCAGTGTGAGTCTAACAGGTCTGTTTGCTTCAGCTCTAGTTTCCTATACTCTATTCTCAACAGGAGAAACAGTGTTCTGGCTAAAAGTCCCTGTTTAACCCCTACTTTCACACAGAATACAAACAACAACACAAACCAGAATCATTGCTGTAACTTAGATGCTCCCCAAAGCCTCCCCTCTCTCTTCCCATGACTGCCTCTGTGACTTCACCTCTCCCCACTGACATTTTTTTGTTTTTCTCTGTTTCTTTCTCTATTTCTCTCTCTCTCTCTCTCTCTCTCTCTCTCTCTCTGCCTGTCTCTGTCTCTCATGTTCTTGTTTTAACTGGATTTACTTTGTTTTACCACACTGTTGCTTGTGTTCCAATCAGGAAAATGGAATACTAACCACATTCATCTTTATGATTTCTTTGGGTCCTGTCTCATTCCGTGGTGATAAAAAGATATGGGATCTGGTCTTCCAGTTCTTCCTGCCTTTCCTACAAGGCTATACTGTCTAAAGGAACAAATTAATTGATTTGCATTTTCACAGTGGTACTCATAGTGCTTCCTTAACCACACCTTCGCAACTTTGTCAATCTATTGTATCATCAAAATAAAATTCAGAATAAATTATTGATAGTTACTGAAAATGCTTTCATTTGTGCTCTGTCTTTTTCATCTTCAATAGCATTAATTTAAACAGATTGAAGCCTGAGGGCCTGGTCTGTCTGTAAAAAGAAAATCAGAGAAGAAGGCGGCAGGGGTAGAAGGGAGGAAGGGATAAGGAAGTAGAGCAGATGGAGAAAGATAATAGAAAGCTAGGGAAGGTAGATTTGAACAGTTACTAAAGAAATGAGAAGTAACAAAACTGAGCTCTACACATCAGATTTTAGATTCACATTGCCCATACCAAGGTTTAGTACTTTAGAACAACACTCTTTGAGTTTCAGTGTAGGTATGGTTTATGAGCCATTTGGGATCTTGTGCAGATTCTGATGTCAGGGACTGGGGTAAAAGCCTGGTTCTGTATTTCTACTAAGCTCTCTGATAATGCTGACTACTGGTCTTAGGATCACCCTGTGTAGCCAATGTCTGAGGGAATCTGTCACCAAAGGCTTCAGCGATTTGAGAGGAGTTCATTTAACTAGTAAGTGTATCCTATAGGTGAGTCCATAGAGAGGATGTTTAACTCAAGAAAAAATAGAAGAAAACATACAGAAGATCAGATCACTGTGCACATCATGTGCCTGGTAGCAGGGGCCCATATGGTAGACAAGAGGGTGTTTGCCAGATGGTTATGAAAATAAGACGTCAAGTTATTAGAAGTCAAAAGAGCCAAACAGGTGAAGAATTTGTGTTTAATTCTCACAGATAAGTTATTTTCATTAAAGCAATGATTTGAGGGTCAGTGAGATGACTCAGTAGGTAAAGGTACTTGCTGCCAAGCCCAGGTACCTGAAGTTGATCCCCAAGTCCACATGGTAGAAGGAAAGAACCAACTCTTGCAAGTAGTTCTCTGACCTTTATATGTGCCTTCCCAACTAAATAAACAAATTTTTAAAAAATGACTTGATCAAAACAATAGTGAAACAAGCCCACATAACATACATGTGTGCATATGTTATATATGTATATAACACATAGACACACCTATGTGTTCACATGTAGCAGATATGTAATCTCAGATCTGTATATCACAAAATCAGGCATCAAAAGAAAGGCGGGCCATCCAAGCCTGTTTCACATTTCTGTGGTGTCTGGGCCAACTGCTGCCTCACACCTGCAGAACTCCAGGACTCAGAGAGTCACAAACCGAAATCAACTACAGTAATTGGTTAAAGTTTTTAAGTAAGTGAAGGTGATGTTGCAATTCTGTCTCTGGGACCTGACAAGCCTAACAAATTTTAAATGTCTCCACGACTATAGAAAACAAACCTGTTTTTATTGTTCAGTGACTGTGTGACATTTTGAGCTGAAATGAAGTGAGTCTAGCAATATTATTTTATAGGACATTTTTCTCTTCAGATTCCTAGGATTGCAGGAGTGTTAGAAATGATTGAAGAGCATCCAACCTTTAGATATGTTCCACAGACATTGCCACTAACACTCTGTATATTATCTGTTTTTAGAAATATCTAACTCTATTCCACTCTGTATCCAAAAGAGAGAGGGCTTCAGGAGATGTGTCAAACCAACATACAAAGTTAGCCTAAGCAGTTGCAAAGCAAAGGAGATTTTTAGCATGTGTTGAAAGTTATTTTTGACATTTCTATAAATAAGCTCATCATACATTTTCTTCAATTCATTTTCTCATGCTTCCTTCTGCAGTAAGAATACTTTTCAGGCTGTTCACAGAGTTTGCTACTTTTACACACCATCTCAATGCTAGTTACCTCCTTTATCCTCTTAAAAAATGGGTACTAATGTTGTTATTTGAATTTCTTTACTCAATAAAAGAGCTTCAAGTATAACTATCTCTTTGAAAAAAACAACATGTCACTAAGACGTCTATATGAAAATATATTTGATTAATTTTATACAGTACTAGGAATCAACTATCAAGGGCATGAATACAACCCCAAATGCTTGTCTCAAGTTTGACATGATTAAAACTAATTAAGTAGCAAGCAGAATTATCTGGTGATATCTTAAGTAATGTTTCCATTGTCTTCTAGACTGTCTCATGGAAAAGAAGGAGCCAAGGAAAACAGGAAGTATAGTCACATGTCCTTTGACATTTAAAATAATTTTTCTGATTTAGAATAGACAATATTTTAATGATGCAAAACAAAATATGCTCTGTGTATATTGACATAAATAACACTGTTGGTGAATTTTAAGATAAAAATACAAAGTAAAAAGAACAAAGAAGCAAAACAATGAAAATAATGAAAGGTGTGTGTTTGCTGCTGTCTTCTGACCAATTTCACTTTGCTCAACTGTAGTTGGTAACTTATTAAGAACTCACTACATCCCTGAAAGTATGACAGACCGAGAGAACACAATGACAAGATTTCTTCCTACTTCATGGAGCTTAAAGGAGGAAAAGACACAAAATGAGCTGTGTCAGAGAAGATGAGTGCAACCTGCGACTTGCATGTGTGCAAGTGAGATGAAGTTTGTTCTATAAAGACTTGTTTAGAAATCAGCACTTTACCAAGACATGAATAAATGACATGTTAGAGACTCTGAGAAAGACATGGAATATTCTTAGCATCTTCCCTGAAGCAGGAGAGAGCATCCTCTCATTTATTCTGGATACGCATTGATGGCCAAAAGAAATTTCATAAATTAAAGGAAGCTAGTGAATGAGACAAGAATCAGGGAATCATGCTATTTAACACAAAGAGTTATAAGAGGTTTTAAATTACAGAATATTTAGTTGACAAAGATTAATATGTTCCATGTATAAAATATATTTGCTATATATGATTATAGTGTAATAGTGACAAAAAAGCATATATCTCTTTATCAGTGCTGGACATTAGAGTTGCTCATTGATTACAGAGTCTAGCACAGTTCATCCAACATCTCCCTACTTCTCAGTCATGGATCAGACTGTCCCCTCTGTTTCCATGGATTCATGATTTTAGATTCTATGCTGTATAGATCATGCAGCATTTGTGTGCTGTGTGAGGATCTTCTGTACACTATGAATGTATGTTGCTCTCATTGGTTGATGATAAAAGCTGATTTGGCCTATAACAGCAGAATCAGACTGGGCAGGAAAGCCAAATGGAGATACAGGAAGAAGAAGGATGGAGTTGGGGAGACACCAACAGCCATCAAGCAAGCAGACACATAGAAAATGAAGGTAACAAGCCATAAGCCATGTGACTGAAACATAGATAAGAATTACGGGTTAATTTAAGTGTAAGAGTTAGTTAGTAACAAGCCTGAGCTAAATGGCCAAATATTTATAATTAATATAAGACTCTGTGTGATAATTTACAAAAGTGGCTGTGGGTATTTGGAGTTATGGTGGATAGAACTTCTGTTTTATATATAGTGCCAATGTGGGGCATGTACATCCACATAAAGCTGAAAAAGCTTAGAAGGAAGGGTTCTAGATACACAAAAATGGAGCAAGAGAAGCTTCATAGTTATGTATCTTCTCCTGGCCATGGCATGCATGCTTGAGCTATAGCATGATGGATCTTTGTTGTGGTACACAGAGGAGTCTTCAAGTCATGCAGCATGCAGCATGCAGCATGGTTGATTTAGCTTTGCAATGTACAGACAAAAAAGGTTAAAGATACACAGCAAAACCAGATTCAGATAGAAAGGCCTCTAAATTGGTCATGGTATGTTTAAAATATACATAGACTTAGGAGAGAAAGAGAAGGTATAGACAGTCATAAAAAGATATAAATAATAAAGTCATTAAAAAGGAGTAAAGTAATATTAAAAAAAGCATGTAGAGATAAAAAGTACACAGAGAGTCTGGATACTTGTGGTGATATTTTATTTGTGCTGAAATGTGATATTTATTTGTATGTTAATAAAGTTTGCCTTGAGACAGAGGTCACAAAACAAGCCATAAACAGAAGTCAGGTGGTGGTAGCACATGCCTTAATCTGATCCAATGCAGGCAGAGTCTCTGTGTGGTCAAGGACACAGCAAGCCTGGTGATACACGCCTTAATCCCAGTACAACATAGAGACCTGGAGGTCTGTATAGACAGGTAGTGATGAGGAATGTGGCTGGGCTTAGAGCCAATGAGAAGGCAGAACAGGAAGGCAATAACACAGGTTAGACAGGGAGAAGTGTTTTCGTGGGGAAGCTACGCTTGGTGGTAAGCTAAGGCTATTTGCTATTTCTCTGATCTCTTCAGCTATTACTCTGTATTTGGCTCTGTGTTTTTTTATTTAATAAGACTATTTAGAAATTCATCTACAGATCTGTATGTTATTGTGCTGTTTTAATTTGTTTGACTGCTAAGGAAGGAGCAATAGCTGCTAAGAGACATTTGATTATAAAAGCTGCTAAATTAGATACATTACTTTGGGAAAGAGGTTCTGCTTTTGTTTCACACAGAGAAGAGAGACAGTGGATTCATTCCAGACTAATAAAAATCAGGTTTTATTGGGGAGGACCCCCTTAAAATCCTGACTATAGACATGGAAAAACAAACCTAAGGTAACTACAAGACATGTGATGTATATTTTAACCTGCTCAAACATAAAACAAAAAAATTATCTTTGCTGGCTTATGTATAATACACAGTACATATTTATATATATATATATATATATATATAATATAATATATATATATATATGTTACCTTTGAAGTTTATATGTTCTTAGAACAAGGGGGCCAGACACAATAAAATGTATAGCCAGATGACCACATTTTAATTTACTCTTACAGTTTCTTCTGATTTCTGCATCCAAAAGCTTCACTACTGCTGGTTGAGATAGATCAGCCACACAAAATACTCTAGTGAGGACTTGACTATATTTCTAAATTTTCTCAGGGTCCTCATAAGATTACCAGGCATCCCAACCATCAGGAAATATCTAGAGAACTATGCCAAGTTTCAAACATTGTTTATTTGTTTTTATTTAAGGGAGTTGGTTATAAATTGTTATTTGTCATACCATTCTTTCTAAAGAAGAAAGGGGATATGATATAGAAATGATGGGAAAAGGGTAATTATTGAATCTACTTTAATCCCCAAAACACATTAATCTCAAATATTTATATTGTATGGATTTTGTTATTGTTACAAATTTAAAGTTATTTTACTATACTGTATGTATATTTCTATGTTTTAAGGCATTGTGTTTATATAGGTCAATTAAAATGTAATGTATAAATAAAATACAGATTAATGTCATCTATAATAGTCAAGGATATAATATGTTAGTTAGGTTTTCTAGGTGTGCAGAGAATGTAGTTCAAATAGATAGGTAATTTTCAAACTTCAAAGACTCAAATGTTTGAATAACTTAGAATCTTTTGATGTGAGACAAGTCTGCTCCTGGCAGTAAATATCTGCTCCTGAGAGGATGATGGCACTGAAGACACTACATGTGGAGTTTGTTTTCTTTTTGGCAAAACTGGCTACTGGGCAAAAACTGCCTTTGCTTTGACTGTGATAGTAAGTAGCTGTCAATCTAGACAAGCGAACACAAAGAAAAGTGACTGCCAAACTTTGCAAGACAGGATAGGATAGTCCTTCAAATTTTCCTGCTTCTGAAAAAGATCTCTCAGATATTCTAGGCTGTAGGCCAAGATGGATGCCTAATGTTGAGAGAACTTTGGATGATGTCAGGCAGCTTGAGGTCCTATCATTAGGTAACATTTTATTCTTCTGAAGTCATTGATGGAGTTAAAGTCTAGATAGTCATAGTTACAATTTTCTTAGTATAATAAAGGGTAATTAGATATAAAACTTTAGACTCACAAGATAGGATAGACAATTGAATGTTTTCTCTGATTTTGTCAATATGAATAGATTCTTTATTATTTGAATTAACTATTCTATTAATTATTAATATTGATATTGTAACTTTACTCTTGCTTGATAACTGTTTTGTTTATGTAATTTACAACTTAAAGTTAAAATTCTCTTTTTTGATTAGACAGAAAAGGGGAATGCTGTGGGAGGACATTCTGTATGCTGTGAATGTAATGTTGCTCTCATTGGTTGATAGTAAAATGCTGATTTGGCCATAGCAGGCAGAGTAAGATGGGCAGGAAAGCCAAATGGAGATACAGGAAGAAGAAGGATGGAGTTGGGGAGACACCAACCAGCACCAAGCAGCAGGACACACAGAAAATGAGGTACAAGTCATAAGCATGTGGCTAAACATAGATAGAATTATGGGTTATTTAAGTGTAAGAGTTAGTTAGTACAGCTGAGCTAAATGGCAACTTTATATAAATATAAGCTCTGTGTGATAATTTACAAAGCAACTGCTGGTATTTGGAGTTGTTGGTGGGACCAGAAACTTCCATTTACATTTGTGTCTGGCTTATTTCCATTAGCACAGTACATTCCAAATTCATCTGTGTCTTTACATATTGCAGAATGTCTCTCTTGTAAACACTATATAGTGCTAGTTGTGTGTATTTCATTTTTGATGAATATTTAAGTCATTTCCCATGTGTTACTGTGAATAATTCTGAAATGAACATTGAGTGTGTAGATATCCCTTTGATATGATTTCATTTCCTTTGGATGGATACCCAGAGGTTGCTATTGCTGAATCATAATGGTAGTTTTTTAATTTAACAATCTTTCCATTTTGTTTGGCATATGGCTACAATAATTTTATATTTCACTGATACTGTAATAGTGTATAAGCATCTAGCAGTAGATGGTACATGAAAAGATTTTCACTTCATTTCTTTTTATCTTTTATATGTTTGTGCATGTGTGACTGCAGACATGTGCCACAGCCTATGTGTGGAGTGCTGGTCTTCTCATCTACCTTGATTAAGGCTGGTATCTCTTTTGTTCTTTTACATTGAAATTTCTGGTCAATATTTAACTTCTTGTTCTGTTTTTTCATTACAGTTTGGTTTCAAGTCTGTCTTCTTTTACAAATTTTTGGTCACTGTTTGCAGAGTGTCCTTTTATCTTTTTACCTTCAGCTTGATTTGTGTAATTGGATTCAAATAAATCTCTTCTAGACATTGGATCATGATTTTGAATAACTCATTTGCCAGTCTTTGACTTTCAGTGGCTAAGTGTGTTGTATTACATTCATGTAATTATGATAAGGAAGCTGTTCTGTCATTTTGAAATGTGCTTTTGTAGATATACTGCTTTGTGCTTCTCTGTTACCTACTTCTTTGATTTCTTTGTAATGTACATTTTGGTTCACTCTCATTTCTTTAATTTGTGTGTGTGTGTATACACATATGTATATATAATATTTGTATATATATATTTAAAATTATTTCTTAGTATGTAACTTGGAATTTAGTATTTTAAATATAAAAGTATTGATTTCTTAGTTGATACTATGGCTTTAATAGCTTAAAATTCTGCCACATCATGGTCATAAAATATGATTTATATGTTGCATTTACTTTGCATAGAGTTACAATAATTATGTTTGTTATTAATTTGTCTTTTAATAATGTAGGAAGGTTAAAACAGGAGTTACAAACCAATTATAGTAATATTCCCTTATAATCATCTGTGGAATACCTTTACTAGAGTTCGTTACTCTTCGTATGACTTTGAACTATTTTTAATGTTTTTATTTCGAGCTCAAGGACTTTATTAGTATATTTATAGGGCATATAGGGTTGATTTCACTAGTAAGAAATTCTCGTGTTTGCTTACCAAGGATGTTGAATTCCTCCTCATTCTTTGTGGATAATATTGCTGAATATATACTCTTTATTCACAGTTTTACTTCTTTGGCTACACTTCAAAAAGGCATCCACTCTCTTCTGGCCTTATAATCTCTAGTAAAAAAAAAACCAAGAAATTTGTTTTATTATTGTTTGCTATTATTTTTATTAAGGGTCAACTCTCCTTTCTGCTGACATGGAATATCAAATATATGGTTAAATGCATATGGAACATGGAATGAATATGCATCCTTCTCAATGCTTAGTCTCATGTGGCTTCTAGAGCATGGCCTCTGGCTTCAAGAAGAAATGACAAAGGTATATCTAGAAAGGTTGGATTCAGATGCAAAAATCACTTTTTTCTTATGTGTTGGATCCAGCCCAGGCTTATACATACTGGGCAAGTGTTTTTCTATTGAGTTTACATTCCAGTTCTAAGAACATTAAATTTGCTCCATTTCTTAGTCAGTATATTCACAGTTTAGATGTGAGAATGTGAGAAATAATGACTATTAAGAAATTATTTATTTTATTATTTGAGGTTATATTACATCATTTCTCTTTCTTCTTCTGCATCCAAATCCTCCTATATAGCACCCTTCTCTATTTTGATTCATAAATGTGACTTCTGTCACAGTGAGGTGCTCTCCTGATTTGTTTAAGTGAAGTTGAATACTATTAATTATTTGTGGAAATTCAATTACCTGAATTATGTTAATTCCAACACTCTAAGTATAACTGGATGTGATGGTTGAACGACCTTTAGTACTTGCTTTGAAATATTTCCTTTCTGACTAGAACAGGTTGTGGTGGTATTGTGTTCCCAAAATATTGTACGCGCCTAATAAACTTATTGGGGTCAGAGACAGACCAGGCATAGTACAAAAGCTAGAAATGGTGGCACTCACACTTTAATCCTAGCACTCAAAGGAAGAATCCTCTGGAACTTGTGAGTTAAAGGCTACATTAGAAACGGCCAGCATGGTGACACATGCCTTTAATCCCAGGAGTGAGCCTTTAATCCAGGGAGTGGTAGTAGAAAGCAGATAGGTATATAAGGCTTGAGGACAGGAACTAGAACATTTGGCCTGGTTAGCATTTGGCTGGTTAAGCATTTGGCTGGTTGAGCTTTCAGGCTTCTAGCAGCAGTTCAGCTGAGACCATTCTGGATGAGGACTCAGAGGTCTCCAGCTGAGGAAACAGACCAGTGAGGATCCGGCGAAGTGAGGTAGCTGTGGCTTGTTCTGGTTCTCTGATCTTCCAGTTACCCCAATACCTGGCTCAGGTTTGATTTTGTTAATAAGACTGTTAGACTCATGCTACAACAGGAGACTTAGTCTGACCTGTAATTCATGCTTTTTTTTTTTTTTTTTAATTTTAAATGTGACCTAGGCTAAAGCATACATAACATTTTACTGTCTGCATTGAAGTATATTAATGGTAATTACAGACATCATAGCATTTCTCATCAGAAAACTAGAGTGAGCTGAAATGTGCAGAATCAGAAATAAAACTGAGCCATTGACAGATGCAGAGAACACTTTAAGTGAGGAAGAGAGAGAGCATTCTTTTGAACACTATGCAAATAATTGGAAAGATACATTATTTTAAAAGAATACATAAATAGTCAAAACTGACTTTAAAACAGTAAAACAATTTAGAACAATAACCTTGGAAATTACTGAAAATTACTGAAGCATATCTAAATTTAAAAGAAGAAATAACAACAGAAAATGTAGCTTTTTCTTCACTTGTTAATTCTCTCATAGCTTCATGGAATTTATTATTCTGATGTGATTTGTAACCAAGAGCATGAAGATGATTTAGAGCTAGAAGCACAGATGAGAGAGAATGTGGTTTTTGTCTGTCTGAGTATGAAACGTTCTTTTTAAAATTTCATTTTAGGTTTTTTAATATTACATTATGTCTGCCTTTCCTTCTTCCTTCAATGCTCTCATATCCTCCTCCTTGCTTTCTTTCAAGCTCATGGCCTCGTTTTTCATTAACAGTTGTTACATACATATATACATGTGCATATGTATACACATTCTTAAGCATACAAGTACAACTTTCTCAGTCATGTATAATGTTACTTGTATGTGTGTTTCAGGATTAACAGTTTGTTATTGGATAACCGATGGGTGTGCATTTCCCTAGGGAATACTGTTTTCTCCCACTCTTCTCACGGTTGCTTCTTACCTGTAGTTCTTGTCTAGGATTGAGCCTTTAGGCTTTCTCATGTTCACATTAGCCTGTCTGTTGTTGTCTTTATTCAGCTCATGTTTAGACAGTCATGTTGGTGAGACTTTAGGGGTGTAGCTTCTGACATCAATAGGAGACACAATCTCCCAGCAACCTCCTGATCTCTGGCTTATACAATCTTTCTGTCCTTCTTCTCCAATGTTCCTTGAGCTTATGTGTGGTAGTTCTTTTGTAGTTGTATCAGTTGGGACTGGGCTTCACAACTCTGTATTTGATTGGTTGTAGTTTTCTGTAGAGGTCTTTGTCTGTCACAAAGAGAAGTTTCCTTGAAGAAAGGTGAGGACTATACTTATCTGTGGGTATAGGACAATATTTAAAATATCTTTAGGGATCACACTGGTTTAGTCAAGTGGTAGCTGTAGGTTTCTCTCAAAGATCCATGACTTTTTAGCTTGGGTAATTGGCTAGATTTCCACTATCAGGCATGGTTTCTCTTTTGTTGATCAAGTCTTAAGTCAAATTAGAAAGCTATTTGTTGACCACCAAGTCATGCATGCCACACACACCCTTAAGCGTTTCTGTGACATGTGGTTGTTGTTGTGGCTCACAGGCAGTCCTAGCTGTGTAGGAGACTGTTGGTTTCTCCTTTCTTTGGAAGCTGCATTATCAGGCTGTATTTTGTGGTGGTGTTAAAAAGTTGGCAGTCAACAGCTTGCAAATGAGACACAGAGACACTGAAAGACTCACTTACTGTTAGAAGGCCACAAGCTGTGAAGAACATTTTAGAGGTTGTAAACCCGGCAGATCTAGGCAGAAGACCAATTTAGTTAAGCTTACAGTGTCAATTCATTTGTTTTACCAATAAATATTAAGAAATGATGATTTTGTATAAAACTCAGATTTCTTGTTATTTATTTATTTTTTTCTCAATTTAATGTAACAAGCTGGTCCTGATTTTCAACATGGTCATGGCTTTCAGGTGCTGCAATAGTGATAGAATAACAATGTGACGACATGCCCTACACTCTCTATTGTACACATCCTCCCTGCTGCAAAGTACTTTTGGCTCTTAATATACTCAAACCTCAGCTTCTTGTCGCTACTATTGGAGCAAGAACAGTGAGAGACCGGTATGATGGAATAGGTGCGACTGTGTTCTGATAAAACTTTTAAAAGAATGTTTATATAAGTACTGGACTGCCGGTTATCATCTGCAGAGTTAATTAGAAATGCTCTTATTGTCCACAGTTGGCATTGGACTTTGCCACATTCTATGAGCGAACCTGTCCTGTGTTGGCTCCATGGAGGTACTGACGGATTCTGAGGGTCTATGACACAAAATAAACAGAACAGTAGCAGGAAGATTTAACCCTAGTTTGCTATGGTATTTGGGCTCCCCTAAAAACAAGGAAATGAAAGCTGTTCTCTCTAATATCTTGAGAGGAGGGACAGAAGAAATCAAAATGGATCAGTTTGAAGTTTGCATAAATAGATCAGTTTGCATAATGGCTGAAATAGCAAATCAGATGTTTTAGGAATAGTCCACTTGCTTGTGTACATTTTACATGTGTATATAACAATATTTTAATATATACCATTAGCAGCTGGTACCTTCTAAATGTGCATGAGAAAATAGAGATTTGTTTCAAGCCAGTATTAAAGCCTGATGTGGCTAGAAATAGAGTTGCTTTAAAGCCTTATTTTGATTTATGTGAGTCAGTGTGAGTTTATGCTCTATACATATGAGGAGGCCAGATGGTGTGAGATATCTGGAAGATACAGTTATAGGCAGTTGTAAGCAAGTAGCCTGGAGGCTGGGAACTGAATCTGGGTCACTGAAAGAGTAGCAAGCACTCCTACTGCTAGCCATCTCTCCAGCCTCAAATCACTTAAAAGAAATAGCCAACATTTTTACCAGACATAAAAAGAATGATTAAATTGGAGAAATTTAACTTTGTAACAGTTTTCCTAGCAATAGGTTTAGGATTCAGGGCAATGCTAAACATCTGTTTTCAAATTGAAAGTTTAAAAGGAATCACACATCCTAATCATCATCTTCATCATCATCATGATTGATTCATTAGACTTTGACATTGTGAGATTCTTTGAAATTTTCCTAAAATAAGTGAGAAATTTGAATTATTGTAGAAGTCCAAATGTGAACTTGGAAAGGCTTGTTGCTCACACTGTGTGGATTAGCCTTCTGAAGATTCTGAGAACAGCTGGTGTGATGTTAGTGCTTGCTATGACTGAGAATAAATGACTGTGTATTTACAAGCCTAGATATATTTCTTTTGAATTGTATTGGCAATTTGTGTGTGTGTGTGTGTGTGTGTGTGTGTGTGTGTGTGTGATATTTCCTGGTTTGCATGACCAGGCTTCTTGAATGAGATGCACATTTTTGTTGCTTTATTTCTTCTCCAGCATTGTCTTACCATTCTAATCATATACATAGTCTTTCTTACATAGACACCTATGAACCTTAACCATTTATCAGTTCTGTTTTCCCTGGGTCTTCCTGTTGGGTAGTTGAGGATTTTGCTGGTTTAATCCTTTACAACAACAGGTTGCCAGCAACTGTTTGCTGACCAGCCAAACCCTGTGCAGCTTTGTCTGATGGACCTCATTCTTTCTCACTCTTGTTCTTGAAAGTCTCAAAGGCTTCAAAACCTCTGTATTAACTCAGAGCGCTAGCTATCTTCTCACATAGAGTATACTTCTTTATTTCTGATTTCTACAAGTCTCTTATGAGCTTATTTAGAGATCCCACTGTTTTACATATTAGTGGATCTCATGAAATCAGCTTTATCCTCAGGTGATTTGTTTTCTCCCTGGAAAGATTATGAAAAGGATTGTGGTGTCTGTTGGAGATTGCTTGTAAATTCCTTGGGTATTAGATACTGGCTGCAAGGATGGATGTTCCTCAGTTAATCTTCCTGTTTAGGCCACAAGTGTCTAGGTTGTAGATGGTTACAGCTTTAGCCAACATGTCACAACAATGTAAACTACAGATTTATTTATTGGTATGATATAAAAGAATATAATCATGAAGTCACTTGTGAAGTTTAAAATATTGAGTTTTTTCAGTTCGACTAAACACAAATTTTGTCTAACATACCAAAGAGAATAGTCTATCATATTAGATCACCTTTGAGCTTGTCTCGAACCCCTGCACTGCTTGGATCACATTCTTACACCTCAAAGTACAAACCTTTATTTTATATTCAAAATCATATTTCTGCCTCACTTCCTCCTGGCTACAAAGCCACCATTCTTCCCCCTCCCCCATGCATTGTTCTCACCATCATCCTTTGTGTGACACAGAGATTGTTATTAGTTACAATTCCCATAAGCCATTTAGGGTGAGATGAGAAGCCCAAGATAGGTGAATATTAAATTATGTAGTTGAAATATGAACTTGACCAGTCTTACTGCACACATCTTCTCTGTAATTAATACATATGGAGTCTCAGAACTTCAAATGACCCTTGAAAGAGCATTTACAGGAAAGACCACATGGGCTCTCTAGGCCAACTTCAGGTAAATTAGAAATAACTTCCTGCTTTATGGCTATCCTTAAAAGTTGAGTTGAATCATCACTCAATTTTAGCATATAGCAGAATACCACATTGTACTCCAGAAGTATATGATTAATTTGATTATTATTTGTGAATTCCAAGTTTTTAGAAACAGAATTAAGTGAGGTAATAATTTTAAAGTATTGCAGGAGGTGAGGATTGAGAAGATTTCAGGAGATAAAGAGACTTCTATTCAGTGTTTCTTGGATTTTGTCATGGTCAGAGAAAAATCAGAAAAGAAAGGAAATAAGTAGGAGAGAGTTTTGCTACAAATTACAAGTGCACATTCGTGATAAGTGAGAACTTCCTCACTTTGAATCATGTAGGCTGAGGTTTGAACACTTTGTCTTATGGGGAAGTGTTACCTGGGGAAGGACTGTTCACAAACTAAGGAATAGGAGTAGTGACAGTACATGTAAAATTTCTGGAACAAAGCTTATGTTCCTTTTCTGTTTTAATATTGGTTTGGGGGATGGGTATTGGGATAATCTTTTTGTATACTGTGTGAAGACATGTCTCTGTTTAACCTCATCTGCCTGAGGCACCCTCTGATTGGTTTAATAAAGAGCTGACTGGCAGGAGAGGACAGGCAGGACTTCCAGGCAGACAGGGACTCTGGGAAAGAATCTGTGGTAGGAGATTCACCAACCAGATGCAGAGGAAGCTGGCCATATGGTACTCAGAAGAGAACGTGCAAAATATAGATTCATTAAAAAAAAAAAGGTTAATTTAAGTTTTAAGAGCTAGTTGGGGACAAGCCTAAGCTAAGGCCAAGGTTTCATAATTAATAAAAAGTCTCTGTGTCCTTATTTGGGAGCTGGCAGTCCAATGAAAGTTAGGTTATAGATGGGTTGTGATGTCAGTTACAGGATGGACACAGCCAGTTCTGAAAGTCTAGTTCCTTAGGATAGCAAATAAGACAAAATGCACTGAGTGTTTGTTTCTATAATAGGGTGTGTTGGCCCCACCTGGTTCTGATCAGCCTTGCTTTTCAATGAATAGTCCGAAGATGTCCTATTCTGAGACTATTTTTGTACCAACTCTTATCTGTCACACAGCTGCTTCCTTCCTTGGGCTAGCTAGCCTTTCTGCTTAGAAAGGTATTTGAACTATTGTTATTTAATAAATTAGTCCCTTTCATTTGAGGCATCCAACTAATTTGAACTTCTGTTGAATATATACATCTTTTAAATACCTTTATGTTAATTTCTTTTTCTCAGTTATTTTATCACAAATAAAATAAAAGCTATATTTAATACGTTTTCATTCTAGATGGTGTAAATCCCCTATTTCTGTTACTTAGTTTTCTGCATTGTCTGTCCTCAGTTCCTTTATCAACTTTACCTTCCGTCACTCTCGCAGAGAACCCTCTGCTCTACTAGAGTTGGAACATTCCTTTGTCATTCAGCTTGTTGAAGCTGTTTTGTTATTATTTAACTTGTAAAGATTTATTTTGTAACTCTGTGTATATGTGTGTATCTTTGTGCAGATTTGTGTATGTGTGTAAGTGCTGAAGATACCCAGAAGACCGTATCTGACCTCCTGGAGCTGGGGTTACAGGTGGTTGTGAGCCACATGGGGTGGGTGCTGGGAACTGAACTTGGCTCCTCAGGAAGAGTAGCAGATGTTCTTGACCACAGTGTCACCTCCCCAGCCCTACTTATGCCATGTACATCCCTGTCTTTTATTTACCACGCAGCTTCTGGCTTATGTACCCTTGCAGTAGGACTGTGCCTATAGCAAGTGAGCGAAAAGAAGACTGACATCTGTCTCCTGGATGGGAAAAGTTGGAAGTTGTCACCATTGACTCAGATTTGGGAAGAAAAGCCAGGAGAAAGCCAAGGCAACGAGGTGTTAATTGGTTTTTTAATGATCGATTCAACACATTCATTCTGTTTTTCACATCAGAACCTACAGAACTTACAGATCCTTTTCCCTGTAAAGTCATTTACGAAAAGCAGGGAAATGGGGGCGGGGGGCTTGCAAGGTAGAATTCAAAGTGTATTCTTGTCCTAACCTAGTCTTTAATGTTGTGATAAACAGAGAAAACCAAAGAAGAATAGATGGAGAGATGGCTCAATGTTTAAGAGCACAGACTTGCTCTTGTAGAGGGCCTGAGTTCGGTTCCTAGCACCCATATCAGGCGGCTCACAACTGCCTGTAACTCTAGTTCCAGAGGATTTGACAAACCCTTCTGGTTATTTGGGTGCCTGTACTCATGAGCATATACTCCCAGCCCTCATGCAAATACACAATTTAAAAAAATAAAAAATATAAAAGGAAGAAGATTGTATGCATATCTCATAAGTCAACTCTCCTACAAATTGACATTTGTCTTTCTTCCTCAAATATTATGAGCATTGCTTATGATTTGAGTAGTGTGGGCATGGGGAATCCACAAACATTCAGGGGCATAAAACACTGTTTCTACAAATGTTAGATTTGTGGAAACACAATGGAAAATATGGATATTGAGAAAGCTGGATTTTACACAGATATGGAGTGATGATTTTTTTTAGAAGTATTTATATGTTATTGAGCATTGAGAATAAATTAAACTTGGTCAATATAATTGCATTTTTAATTTCCTGGCAAAGTTTGAGCATCAATGGATTCTAGGGCAACCCTTTCTAAAGAGTAATCTTGTTATTAACAAAAATTTACAGAATTTTTCATCACAAATATAGGTTTCAATTTATGGACTCTGCTCTAAGAAAATGGTTAGTTTTGTAATCTGTTTATTTTCTCAGTGTGATATCAAATTTGGAAGGTAAAATTACACTCTCTCCTATTTGAGCCTCAATGGCTTTATCCCCATAAATAAAGAAGGTATAAAGAATATATCCATGGTAAAGAAATATCACCTTTTAGTGACCCAGGGTGATGCAAACATTACCTGTTGTTTGTTGTTGTTGTTTGCTTGTTTGTTTTTTCAAAGTTTCCTCCTTCTGAGCTTTTTCTTTGCTGTGTTTTGAGCCAGAGTCATATTACCTATAACCTCTGATTTCTGGGACCAGTAAAATGTATCAAAAGATGAACAGAATATTTGGTAATTATGTCAACTTCAAAGTAAGAGACTTCTAGTAAATGAGTATGAAATGAAGGTTCCTTGCCGGGACCACTTTAAAGCCAGAATTAATATTGATGTTTTTGGATGCAAAAGTACTGGGGATATGGATTGCAGAAAATGATGTCTAAGATGAAGGTTTTATGTTTGAAGAATATGACTGCTACTAAGGAACATGTGAATACATTTTTAAAGTCAGCCAATTTAATGTAGATGTGGTGGCTCTGAGGCTTTTGAACTGTTCATGTTTGAGAGAAAAGGAGAGAATCACTTCAAGGTACCTGAATCTATCTGACTGAGTTTTAATCCTAGCATGCTTCAAGCTATTGGGATTCTTTAAGCTTTGAGACACTTAAGGATGCAACAGGGGTAACAATAGTTAGTGCCTCCTTTATGGGGTTTAGGGAAACAATTTGAATATACATATATATATATATATATCATATATCAAATATATATCATATATATTTATACACAGTTATATATAATAATATAAAGTATAATAATATATCTCAAAAATATTTCTTAAACTCTAAGGAGAACTATTTAGGGTGTGCATTGGTAAAATGGTTTGAGGGTCATTGTGGGTACATCATTACAAAATATTCGATGTCTTAGCCGATAAGGACAATGATGTAATGGGCACCTGTGTTTCTCAACTTAGTTTTCATCAAGCCTACTTATCTTACTGTATTTTTCCCAGAATTTTCATCTGAAAATATCTCAGTTGAAGCCTATTTTATGCTGTCTCTGTGTCCCATTCTTTTGTCCCACCCAAGATCATTCTACCCTGACTTGATTTATCTAATGAAGGATTTGAGAGTTCATGACTATCTTTAACTAGATGAAGGACATACCACCACCACCACGAAGTCAAATGAAAACAAAAAAATAAACAAAAAAACAAGGGCCATAAACAGGCCCAAGGCTTCAGGAAATCTGTCACCCACAGAATTCCCCCTGAGTGTGGCTGACCCCATAATGTACCCTGGAGCCTGGAGTGTAAAAAACAGACAATGGGATTCATCTTCTGCCTGCACTTTCAAAAACCAGTTTACCCTGACACTTTCCTGTTCTTACGACAAAGGCTGGTTCTCAGATCCTGCATAGTGCATATTCCTGTACCTCAATACTGAGCCACATTGTTTGGGACGTCAACCTCTCAGACCAATAAAGATTTGCTTTCACTGTTTTAAGGTTGAATTAAGTCTACCCTTTATTTTCCTATGCTGGCTTATTTCCTGTACTAGGTCTGTAATACAAACAGATTCCTAATCTTCCTGTGACTCAGTTTTGTTTTCTGTGACCATGGGTAGTAATAATTTCATGTATGTTATATTTTTGCCTTGAGAACTAAGCAGGAAGATTAAACATCTTTAAATTGGTTGCAGCAGTGAATGACAGTTTCTAGACTCTCCAAAATGTTCTAATTGCTGGTAGATGATGTAGTACAAATAGGTAGACATTTATCACATGTATATTTTTATAAATTGTTACTTATTTGTCTTTCCTTCATAATGATGACGTGCGTGTTTTAAGATGTCTGGGAAATGATACCACACACACTCATCACTTTGAAATATACTTATTTGAGTCAACATTAGTGCTTTGAGACTTATTCATGCTATTAAGTATAAGCATTTCATTTAATTGCTTTATAAACTGCTCAAGACATTAAGCAAATTACCACAATTTATATATGCATTGTGCTATAAATAGATATTTGGGTTGTTTTCAGCTTGGATTTTTTTTTATGTAAGTAGGTTTACAATGAACAGCATTGGGTGTGGAACCATTATTACACATATTGAAGTTTTCCTGGGTGTTGTGTTCATACATGGAACTTCAGGATAAGAGGACACACACCTGCAGCTTCAGAAGACAGCAAATTGTCCTCTGTAGGGCCTATACTATCCAGTAACATGTGAGGATTCCTGTCTCGCTGCAATCCAGAGGAACTGTTGGACATTTAAAATAATATTCATTAGAATGGTCATGACATGCATTCCATGGTCATTATAGCTTGCATTTGCCAGATTGCTAATGAAGCAGAGAGTCTTCTTAATTGGTTATTGGCTATTTCATATTCCTTCTTTGTGAATGACTCATCAGTCTCTGTCCACTTCACCCTTGGGTTGTCTATTGGTTTATGGTTCTTTATGGTTTTGAATCCTGGTCCTTCTTCATTTATATGTTTTTAAAATACCCTTCACACACTTTGCCCAGTAACATTTTTTACAGGGTTTTCATTTGAATAGATGTTTGATGTTTTAATGTAGTCAAATATATCATGTTTTACATAAAATATTATATCCTTCCTACAAAAGTCTTATGCTCAAGACCATCTGTCTAGGGGTGGTACTGCCCACAGTAGGCTGGGCCCTCCCACACCGGTCACTAATCCAGAAAATGCCTCATAGACTTGCCTGCAGACCAATCTGATAGAGGCGCTTTCTCAGTTGAAATTCCCTCTTCTCAGATGACCCTACTTGTGTCAAGTTGACAAAAATGCTAATCAGGGCAACATCTCCTATCATCTATTATGTGCATACACATGTACATATGTACATATGTGTGTACAAAGATATATACAACCTAAGCATAGTACCTATCTGCTAAAACCTTTCCACTAATCCCCTGTTGTTTAAAAGAAGAGAATAAATTTTCTCAACAGTAGAGATAAAGTTCCATGATTTAATTCCTTCTTACCTATATTTCTTGATCTCTTGTCATTGATACCTATGCTTCACACCTTAGCTGAAAAGAGCAATCCATAGGTCTTAAACTTGTCTTGATGCTTTATAGCTGCAAATCTATCTCTGTGACAGTCCCTTGTCCACACTGCTCAATCTTGCAAGATACACTTGGCATATTACTGCTATTCTTCAAGACTTGGTTCTGGTGTTTCTCTTTTCTCCAGGTAACTGTGGTGATATAATTCTGTCTATATTTTCATTTATGATAATGCTGCCACTGCAATTATTTTTTGTACCTGCCATCCACACACACTGCCAGGTTCAACTTGGGTACAGGGTGCCTAGTATCTTGTGCATGCCTCTATAAAAAAACAACAACATGTAACTACTTGTTAATCTTCTTTCTAGGTTGGACCACACTCCTAAATTTCAGTACACTGTTTGGTAACTAAGAAACACTCCTTAATATCTGCTGTGTGGAGTAGGAAATATACTTAAGGGATACTCATTAACATCATTCAGACAGTGCTTCCTTTAGTTCTAGAAGAACAGAAGGAATATTTTATTTAAATCCTTATGATGCTTACATTGTAGTGGATTTGATTCTGTTGAGAAATAACAAGAGACAAATTTTAATTCAATCTGTGAGACTAAAAAGTGAAATTCATGAACAGAATTGGTAAATTTGGCACATCTTTTTCTTTGAAAATGTTTTACAGATTTATTTTATTTTATGTGTATGTGTTGTATGCATGTGTGTCTGAGTGTGTGTGTGTGTGTGTGTGTGTGTGTGTGTGTGTGAGAGAGAGAGAGAGAGAGAGAGAGAGAGAGAGAGAGAGAGAGAGTGTGTGTGTGTGTGTGTGTGTGTGTGTTTCCTGCATGTATAGTATGTTCATCTTGTGTGTGCCTGGTGTCCATGGAGATCATAAAAGAGCATTAAGAATATTTAGTCCTATGGAACTGCAGGTACAGATGTTATAAACCCTGGCTCTCACATTCTCAATTTTCAATGTCAAAGTTTTATGACGTGTTTTTCTATTAACAGTGGGATTTTTGGCAAAGATTGCCGTCTGCTACAAGAGTGTCTGGTTGCCTAGTCCTGTGTTTAGTGGTTCCTGCTTTTTTTTAAGGCAGAACAGAGTGAGAAACCAGATGCTCAGGGAAGGATGATCTGTAGAATCTTATCAGGATGTTATATGAAGTATCTGTTCAGCAGTTTGGGACTTCCCATCATCTACCTTCAAATTCTTCAGCAGGTGACAGGAAGGACCTGCATGTGCCAGTCTCTCCTGTTATCTAGCCTAAAACAGTCTAACATCTCAGAAGAGTTAATGTTGCATTGGATGAGTTTCATGACTAGAAATTTGTGTAACCAGATCGGGATCCTGAACTGCAACCTGAAGCCTGTGCTAGGGACTCACAAGAGAATGAACATTAAGCTGCCTCCTCTCTGGTGGGAGAGGAGCAGAGATTAGGCGAATGAGAACCAAAGCTACAGAAGCATCTCGGAACAGCCCTCAGAACATATACATAACTCCATTAAGTAATCTAGGGTTTCTGATTGAACCAAACATGTAATTTAATGATGCTTCTCAAGTACTTAGCATTGAAAAAATATCTCAAGGGCTCCTGGAGCAGAAGGAAGTCTTTTAATGAGTGGGCTTAATATTCTGAACATAAAACAGACATCATCTACTTGAGACTTGACTTGGAAGTCTGGCCCCAAAAGGCCAGTTAAGTACAAAACTAGGTAAGACTATTCATGTTAGTATTTATGGGAAACAGATTGAGTTTATATCAAAGAAGTGCATGGCTTTTAGTGCACTGTGGTCCAGGCATGTTTACCTTCACATGGGATGGAGAGGAAGATGTTGATGAAAAAAAAATCAACTTGTAACTGAATGCCAAGTTAAAAGATGCCTTTAACATAACACTTTGGTTTTTTTAGACCACATACATAAATAAATAAATATTTAAAAAGAAGAGAAAAGCATGTAAACAAACTTATATTCTTAGATGGGGTTCCCAAGAAACAGTTCTTAAAGATTCTTGTTTAAAAGAAATGTTGAAGCAGTTCAAGAAAGGTTAGGGTCAAGTAGGTAAACAAGAATGTTGTGTGCACTGGAGAGTGGCTTCCTTTTTTTCCCATGAGGAACCTGGAGTACATAGAATGTACAACAAAGGTTTTTCCCACATCTTTTTACTAGTGCCAGTTAGTTTTTTTGACCAAGATCTGGGAATAATGTGACTTGAGATAAATTAATCCCAGATATGGCTCCTTAGCTTTTTGAGAAAAATACAGATGTAGGAAGGTTACTGGCTGCCCTACTCCCTGGAAGCAGGCTATACAACAGAGAAATTGATTTGTAATCCTTCCTCTGAAACAAGGCATACAACCCTTATTAGCTAGACATCATATACCTAGAGAACAAATGCCCTTTTCTCAAAAAACACAAGGTCACAGAGAAGAATCTGAACAAACTGGTTTCTCCAGTTGTCCTCCATGCAGTTTATGACACAAATATTATGATATGAAAACTGTGTCCTGCATTGTCTATGAACTTGATGGCGTGTGTATCATTATACATTCCTCTCCTGTTCAATGACAATCTTCCTCAACTACCCTTTTCTACATCAAACTTACTCATTTTATTGTTCCTTTGATTCCATTTTTGAAGGCTCTGATGTTCTGTAAAGTTTGTTATATAAATTGATGGGGTTTTCTCTTATTCTGCAGAGTGAACCCTAGAGGGACTAAGGTAATTCTGCAAAAAAAAAAAAAAAAAAAAAAAAAAAAGGAGAAAACAAAAGTAATGTTATACAGTCAACAATTAACCAGACTTGGCTGTCGTCTAGCAGATAGAGGGGACATGATGCGATGCTGGACGGTCCCCAAAGCATCTACTTTTCTGCCAAGTAGATTTGTGTGTGTGTGGGTGTGGGTGGGTGGGTGTGGGGGTGTGTTGTGGTCATTACTTTACTGTGTTCAATTCTCATCCTATTTATAAAACATAATATTTTTCCTATCACAATTTGTCTTTCTCATCTTTGTTGTCTCATGAGTGGTGAGAGATTTATACAGGGAAATTTGCTTTTTCAATTTCATGTTCCTGAAATCAGCACAGGTACATTTTTTCCCTTTTCTTTTTCTTTTTTCCTTGAGACAAAGTTCTGTTGTGTGGCCCAAGTCGGCCCCAAAACCCCAATCCTCTTGACTGCCAAGATTATAGGCATGTACCAGTACACAAAACAAATTACTTTCTTCCTAATTTATGGTTGCAGAAATTCCAAATTTCCAGAATTACATGTTTTCATCACAAATTTTAAGCTGCTAAAAATATGTGGCCTGAACACTCTATGACCTTTTCTGAATATGTATGGATACACTTAATTCATATTTTAGTTTTTCAACCCATAGCTACAATTCACTCTGTTAAGTCCACATTAATTGTATCACATGACAGTCATTTAAAAATACATAATTTTTTAGCATTCTTCCTGTCATTAATCAAGACTCCAGAAAGACTATAATAATCCTCTAAGCTTCCACAGGCTCTGATGTCACTCCTGAATCTTGGCCTTCTCTTTCACCAAATGGAATTCATGCCACATTCTTCTAATGTTACTGGAATGTGTAATTGAGATATTTGCCCTGCTGCTGCCAGTATTTTAATATAAATTTATTGAGAAGTCACACAGGTGTTGCTCCTTTTTTTTTTTTTTTTTTTTTTCTGGTGCCTCATAAACCATCCATATCAAAACTGAACTGAACTAATTAGGGCTATAATTTATGTATGGCCAACTAAAGAGTTTTTAATGGCTCATAACATATTTGTCAGCTCTCAGAATAAGTCAGTGAAAACCAGACGGCCCAGAGGATGATGCTTTGGTTGGCTCATGCTACTTAATAACTGCATCCCAAATTCAAGGTTAGCTCCTCTTGGCCCATACATTCTCTTAAGATTATAATTGTTTATTTTATTATCATATTTTGTACATGACAACATGAACTCTGAAGTGGGTGTCACATAGTCTGATAGTTTGATTTTTCTTGCCAATATGTCACTATGGAAAAAATTGAGAGAAAGCAAACTGTATGTCCTCTTTCTAGTTACTAATTTTGGATACGGTAATATAGAGAGAAATCAACAACCTGATAAAATAATGACTGCAAAATGTTATTATTTATTTTATAGCAGAGAAATCTAAACCCCGATTAGTATATGAAAATAGCTTATTAGTTAATTCAATAGTCCTGAGCATCAAGAGTCAATTCAAAAATAAGTCATTCATAAATATAGAATTGTACAGTACCTACTCTTAATAGTATTTTTCTAAGGTAGTGAATATTCTAACACAGAAAAAGACTGCTCTGTCAGTTACATCTTATTTATTGGCATTTATTGTTTATTTTAACGAAAATGGAATATTTAGTGCTGAAAATGTCTGTTGTTTTTCTTTAGTGTGATAGTTGACCTTCATTGTCAGCTTGGCTGGATTTAGAGTCACCACAAAATATACTTTGAAGGTGTTTTTCTGACAGGTTTAACTAAGCAGAGTTCTCAAAAGATGAAATATAAATGTTTGAGAATCATTTTAGGAATGTTCAATATCCTTAGCCAGCAGGAAAATGCAAATTAAAACTATTTTTTAAATTTTATTTTATTTTATTTTACAATACCATTCAGTTCTACATAACAGCCACAGATTCCCTTGTTCTCCCCCTTCCTGTCCCCCTCCCCTTCCCCCCAGCCTACTCCCTATTCCCACCTCCTCCAGGGCAAAACAATTTTGAAATTTCATCTTACCCTGTACAGAACGGTCCATTTGATAATTGCTGGCCTGGGTGTAGGTTGTGGGGGACACTTATTCACCACTGGTGGGAGTTCAAGCTGGTATAGCCATTACAGAAATCAATGTGGCATTCCCTCAAAATACTAGGACTAGGTCTAATGTATAACCCAGCTGTTCCTCTCTTGGGCATACACCCAAATAATTTCATATTCTACTATAAAGATACTTGCTTGTTCATGTTCATTGCTGTTCTATTCACAATAGGCAGGGAATGGTAGTGTCCATAAATACATGAATGGGTAATGAAAGTGTATATTTACACAATGGAACATTATTCAGCTATTAAGAAAAATGAAATTATAAAACTCCCCAGAAAATGGAGGGGAGATGGAAACATTGTTGTGAGTGAGGTAACTGAGACCCAGAAAGACACATGCCTCATGTTTTCTCTCATTTGTGGATGTTAACTTTGACTCTTTAGATACATGTGTTTTATTTGGATTAGAGGTTAAGAAATTAGTAAGGGACCATGGCTGGGAACTTTCAAGGGAGGGAAGGTATAACATGATGGTATAAATGGTTGAAGGTATTAATGGAACTGTTTCACTTCTAAAACCATTGAAAGACCCCCGAAGGTAGTCTTCCTTCTGGAGAGACCCTCGCCCAGAGATCACACCGAGACCACAAGTCAGATGCAAACAGCAAGAGGCTTTATTCAGGAACACGGGTACCCGGGGCGACACAGTCACTCAAGAGGCTCAAGAGACTGGCGTGACCGGCTGGAGTGGAGGGTTTTTATAGGGTTGGGCAGCAGAAGCACGAGAAGCATGGTTTACAGGGTTCTGATTGGACGATTCAAATGAGGCCAGGTTCAAACTCAGGACAGTTCGTGGTTTTTCCCCGAGCTCGACACGCCTGCTGTCTCGGCTCCAAGTTGTTTTTCTGACCTTTAGTACCCTGTTCTGGGGCCAGGTGGCCGACCGCAGACACCCTGTTTGTTCCAGTGCTCATGTCCTCTAACTGAACTTTCCTGTACTTTTCAGGCCTTGCTCAAAATGACATTAGGCTAAGCAAGTATGCTGGGGTCTTTCATTCCCCCATTTTCTTATCTCAGGGAATGGAATCCTCCATTCATGGGGAAGAATAGGGATGTGGCTCCATTTCCACCTGGTTGAGTCGTCGGTATTGTTGGGTCAATACCAAGGTCTGAACAATAGAAACGCGTTCCCTGATAAATTGGACAAGTCTGTTTAGGATACAGGGCCCGAGCGTCAGAAGGAGCAATAAAATCAGAAGGGGTCCCATAAGGGTGGAGATGAGGGTGGTGAGCCAGGGGGACCTTCCGAACCATCTCTCAAACCATCCCTGCTGTTCTTCAACGAGGTTTTGTCTTTGTTCTAATCTCTTTCTTAATTTGGCCATGCTATCTCTCACCACCCCAGTATGATCCGCATAGAAGCAACATTCTTCTTTAAGGGCGGCACATAACCCCCCCTCCTGCAGGAAGAGGAGGTCTAATCCCCTCCGGTTCTGCAAAACTACCTCAGACAGGGAGGTGAGTGACTTTTCCAAGGCACTCACGGATTCCTCCAGTGCCTGGATATCGGCATGCATGGCAGCCTGGAGGTGTCTGAACTGGTTGGTTTCCATGAGGGCAGTGGTACCTGTGCCTATTCCGGCGGCGACTCCTCCCATAGTTAATCCACCTAGTATCAGGGCCAGGGTTAGCAAGACTGGCTCTCTTTTTATGCGAGGGACCCCTGTTTCATACCGGGCATAGATATCTTCAGGTGTATGGTAGACTATCTTGGGGTACAGTTCTATGAGCACACAATAATCGGCCGTGTTGGCTAGTATTGAGGGGGAGATGCATGGTGTAAGTCCAGTGCTACAGGCCTAGTAAGTCCCGTTGGGAGCCGCAAGATAGTGGGGTCCTGGAGCAAGTGCCTGGGTGCGATTACACAGGTGTTGGTGGGTGTAGGGTACTGTCCCCAGACATAGTCCTTGTCCTGACACCTCGGAGATTGTGAGCTTATGCTGAGGTGTCGAGGCACATCCTGACGGGGGCGAAGAAGAATTGGTGAAGCTTCCGACTTCGGCCACCCCCTCATAATAGGGAGGTGTGGAGACTAGGCATAACCAGCACTCCTGAGTCCGATTTGGGTTGGTAACATTGAGGGCTGAGTAAGCGCCCTCTATAAGATTCAATAGCCGGTCTCCTGTCCCGGGCCGTGGCGCCATGGAACCAGTCAGGATCCCAGTGGGCATCTGGGGAGTGGGCATAAATCTGGATGGAGGTTTTTGATCCGCAAGGACCGAGCTGGGCCCCACAGAGTTGGAGCGGACGGCGTCTACCTTGAGTTTGATGGTGAACCGTAACCCTCGATCGTAGTCATTCTCATATAGCCTGAGCCCCATGTTCGACCCTGCTGCCAGCCTACATAGGCCTTACCTGGGGCGGTGAAGGTTATCTTCAAGGGGAGTGAGAGTCCAGGGGTAAACTTGTCCTGCCCTGAGTATGGGCGGAGGCCGGACTTGGGTTCGCAGAACCAACCGCCTGCGGCTCTGGTGAAGTTCCTCTCAAGTTTAATCAGGTCCCAGCTGGAGCTGGGTTTCCACCATGCAGAACCGGTGGTCTCACAGCCCCAGCTTGCGCAGAAGAAGTCCCCCCTTCCCCCGCACCTCCTGGCAGTGACCCGGTCTCTCCCATCCCCTGGACACACATAAAAATCATGTTGTGCCCATAAGCACCTGGACAGAGGAGTGCGACATCCCGCGGTTTGGACTGTGCCGGAGTGGGTGGATGCGTTTAGGTCCCTCAGGTTTACGTCCTCGATTCCCCAATCCCCCGAGCCCAGCGCCAGGTGGCAAAAGTCGGGCGTAAGCGTGGGCCACCAGGTCCATAAGAGGAGGGGGAGGAAGAGGAGCCGCGGGCCAACCTTATTTCAAAGCTTGGCACCCTTGGAAGGTTCTGAGGACTGCCGCACATCTGTCCACTCCTGCATGGTGTTCTGCAGGGCCTGGGTCTTCTCTTTATCCACTTGGACATAGTCTACCTTCTCATCCGATGTGACAGATGATGTGGATGGCTTGCGGTGAGGGCTCGGGGAGCCTGGCTGGAAGTCCAGGGCTAGGTAATCCACACTGCCAGTACTCTTCTTTGGAGCTGGGCTGTTGGTGCCACTGGGAACAGGGGATGAGGGACGTAGTTCTCCTCGCTGTCTCCCGAGTCTGTGCTGGTGGCAGCAGTACTGGGAGGAGCTGGAGTTAGCGGTGTGGTTGACCCTGGACCAAGACTTGGTGACAGGTGACTTGAAGGGGAGCTCATCGATGACAGTGTTGTTTCTCAGGTCCAGGGGTGTTGGCTTTGCTTTCCAATCAGGCTTGAGGTTGCGATTGACCGGGGGTGGCTGGATCTCACTTCCTCGGCTGGGACCTCTATGGATAGGAAGGGCTGTGGATGGGTAGCCAAGCGGGTCAAAGTGATGGGGCCCTGGGCTCATGGGGATGTAGACACTTTGGGAATTGTCCCCTGCTCGTTCCATAGCCAGCAGGGTAGAAGAACCTGGGTTCATGGGCACATAGTTGTCATCAGAGCTGGCACTGTCTGATCGACCCACGATAGTCTTCCCTGGAGATTCAGCAGACCAACTGGCACTCTCTCCGCCTTGAGTTGGGTACTCATAGGTCTCACAGGAAGAAGCTCGGTGGAGTCGGCTGTTGTCCATTGCGGGGAGGGTATTGCGTCTGGGGATAGTAGCAGCTACAGATCTACTATGTTCGCTGATTGGAGGTCTTTGCTGAGGGCTGCCCCACCGAGGTGTTTCTGCCTGACTTGGCTTGGGGGGGCGGGGTGGGGGAGCTATGGCTGAGTCTCCAGGAGTGGCCATTGTCATGGCATTGTGGTTTTTGTCCAGTGTGAATGTTCTAGGGATCTGGTAGGCTGAGAGAGGGGTGGTTGGAACATCCATATTGTCCACTAGGAGGTCTCCAAACTCCCGGCACAGGGTGTTGCTGGGTGTCTTGAAGGCATACACATCCTCAGTATCTGTCTCGGACCCTGTGAGGCTGCCCTTGGTGTGGCCATGTGAAGCCAGGCTACGGGGGAGGTCGTAAGTACTGTCTTTGAATTCTGTATTGTGTCGGCTTGGCTTGGGAAGGCTATAGAAGCCATGGACTCGACCGCTGACTCCATTGACACAGTGTCCATTGCCCTGGGCAAGTTTTTGCATGGCTGTATCACTCTTCTGCCGGGTGCCCTGAGAGAAGCTGGCACTCCTCGCATTTTCTGTCCTTCGGCTTATGCACTGGTGCAAGTAGAGATACTCCTGAGGTGCACTGGTGGACAAGGCAGGCTGGATGTGGCCTGACACAGGGGGCTCAAATGTGAACAGAGTGGGCTGGCTAGAGTGTGAAGGGGCGGAGGACTTCCTTTCTCGGAGCAGGTGCTGAGTGGAGCCACTGAACTCAGCTGGAGAAGAGCGGGAACCATGACTGGCTGAAGAAAGGTTTCTCAGGGAGTCTGTGCTCTCCTCAGCCTGATTGAAGCCGCAGATCTGGCAGATGCTCTGGACCCACTTATTCATGTCGGCCTCTGTCTCAGCCACCAGGTAAAAAGTACGCTCACTGGTCTTGATATCGAACACAAAACTGTCCTGCAGCTCTTTCTTGTTGAAGGTCAGGCCTGCATCCACCTGCTCACACAAGTTCAGGTTGATGATCCGCAGGGGTTTCTTGGAGTGCTCGTTCTTGTAGTATTCCAGAACATCTGGGTCGCCACTCATCCGGCCGCTCCGCAGTATAAACCAGCGTTTCTTCCAGGCATAGCGCCTCAACTTCTTCTCGGGAGGCGATTTCCTCAGCCAGCCGGCGCACACCACGTCGTCGCCGCCGCCGCCGCTCATGTCGCTGGCTGACTGGAGCCCGCTGCCGGCTTGCGCGGACAAGGGCGCGGGCGCGGGCTGCTGGGTCAGCCGGCTGCCGGTGCGCAGCTTGCGGGGCCGCGGCCGGCACCGCAGCAGGGGCCGCCGCGCTCGGAAAACCACGGCCCGGTGGGCGGACCCAGTGGGGAAAGACCGGCGCAGCCCCGACCCTCCGCCTGCGCGGGAGACGCGGACAGCCGGGGAGAGCGGGGAGCGAGGAGGGGAGGCCCCCCCCAGTGCCGCCCCGGACCTCCGCGGCCGCAGCGCAGCCGCAGGGACGGGAGGAGGCGCGGGGCGCACCGGCGCCCACCGCCACCGGCAGAGCGGCGGAACGCGGAAAGAGGAAAAGACACGCTGGTGGAGGGGTTGGGAGGAACAGGGAGCGGGAGAAATCCGCCGATCCGGCTTCCTATGACTGTTTCTAGGAGGAGAATGGTTAAACAGAAAACAAAAAACGACCGACAAACACAAATGAGACTAACACACGCTGCGCGGCTTCAGTTCCAAACCGAAAGCAAAACCAGAAAAACCGTGCCCCAGAGGGGACCTCAGAAAAACCGTGCCCCAGAGGGGACTTGAGACCGTGCCCCAGAGGGGACTTGAGACCGTGCCCCAGAGGGGACTTCAGACCGTGCCCCAGAGGGGACTTTAAACCGTGCCCCAGAGGGGACTTGAGACCGTGCCCCAGAGGGGACTTGAGACCGTGCCCCAGAGGGGACTTCAGACCGTGCCCCAGAGGGGACTTTAAACCGTGCCCCAGAGGGGACTTTAGACCGTGCCCCAGAGGGGACTTTAAACCGTGCCCCAGAGGGGACTTGAGACCGTGCCCCAGAGGGGACTTTAGACCGTGCCCCAGAGGGGACTTGAGACCGTGCCCCAGAGGGGACTTTAAACCGTGCCCCAGAGGGGACTTGAGACACCCGTGGAACGTCTTCCAGGGTTTCGGTGGGCGAAGTCCGAGCTCGTCATCTCCTTCATCCCCCACCGACTCAGACCTGACTTAAGAAAACGAAAGACAAGTAAACAGACTGAGACAATACAGACAGACAGTGGTCGGCCAACTTACCTCCTGACAGTGGGTCGGTGGTCCCGAGGCGGGGGGGGTCTCCGATCCCGGACGAGCCCCCAAATGAAAGACCCCCGAAGGTAGTCTTCCTTCTGGAGAGACCCTCGCCCAGAGATCACACTGAGACCACAAGTCAGATGCAAACAGCAAGAGGCTTTATTCAGGAACACAGGTACCCGGGGCGACACAGTCACTCAAGAGGCTCAAGAGACTGGCGCGCCGACCGGCTGGAGTGGAGGGTTTTTATAGGGTTGGGCAGCAGAAGTACGAGAAGCATGGTTTACAGGGTTCTGATTGGACGATTCAAATGAGGCCAGGTTCAAACTCAGGACAGTTCATGGTTTTTCTCCGAGCTCGACATGCCTGCTGTCTCGGCTCCAAGTTGTTTTTCTGACCTTTAGTACCCTGTTCTGGGGCCAGGTGGCCGACCGCAGACACCCTGTTTGTTCCAGTGCCCATGTCCTCTAACTGAACTTTCCTGTACTTTTCAGGCCTTGCTCAAAATGGCGTTAGGCTAAGCAAGTATGCTGGGGTCTTTCACCATGAGTCAGAACCCTTCTTTCCTTAAGCAGATTTTGCCATGTATTTTTTCCATATAATAAAATAGTGATTACAACAGTAAGTGATATCCATAATTTACTAGGATTTTCCCAAGTGACAGATATTATACTTAGTGTTTATATAAACTATTATGCACTTTTATTTTTTTAAATTAAAAATAAATTCTTCTCTCATACAATACATCCCTACCATAGTTTCCTCTCCCTCCACTCCTCCCAGCTCCTCCCAATCTGGCCTCTCCCCCAGATCTGCTCCTTCTCCGTTTCCCTTCAGAAAAGAGTAGACCTCCAAGAGACAACAACCAAACATAACAAAATAAGATACAATAAGACAAGGCAGTAGCCTTCTTATTGAGGCTGAACAAGGCAACCCAAGAGGAGGTGAAAAACTCCCAAGAGCAGCCAAGAGTTAGGGAAACACCCACTTCCACTGTTAGGAGTCCCAGGAGAACACCAAGCTAACAGCCTTAACATTTATGCAGAGGATCTGGAGACCCATGCAGGGGCCGTGCTTGCTGCTTCAGTCTCTGTGAGACTATATATACCCTGCTTGGTTGATTCAGTGGTCCATGTTCTCCTCAAGTCCTCTATTCCCTCTGACTCCTACAATCTTTCCTCCCCATCTTCCATGGCATTCCCCAAGCTCCGAGGGGATGGACTTGATTGAGACTTCCAAATTAGACTCACTCTCTGCATACTATTATGCAATTCTTATTTCAATTTTATTGTTTTACATATAAGGAAATTAAAGCTCAGTGATCTTAAAACCTTTCAAAAATAACACAGTTGAAAGCGAGGGAACTTAAATTTATCTCAGCTATATTTTCCTTCAGAGCTCCCCTCTTTCTAAGACAGTATCCTCACACCCTAGGTTAAGAGATGGAATCAGATTTTGTTAAGTCCATGTTGTTGAATTTGTGTTTTAGTATATTTCTAGGAGGAAAAAAAGAGTGAAAATGGAGAGTTGTGGCCAAACCCTGGATGAGTTCTGGCCTGGCTTTCATTGACAGCTGGATCATAGTGCTTTTTTTTTTTTTTTGGTTTCATGGACATCCATAAATTCATAATTTTATAGTTTCAGAACTCAATGTAAGTTCAGGTCACTTTGAGACCATGGTGGACAGAGACAAGACAATGCCTCTCTGTATCCTGCCTGAGTCATAGCACAAAGGACAGTGCCTGGGTATCTCCATCTCTCCCAGACAGTAAGACTGACTGCTGCTTTACTTACAATTAGCCCAGCCTCATCCCTCTGCTTTTTAGATAAAATCCCTCAGCATCTCTAGTCATAGATCTCTCTCTACTTCTTGGTAGCACCCCATACAGACCAAAATGACAGCCTTAACCACTCCCTCCAGACACACAACAGAAGTACAAGTACTGTAGCAATCCCCTCTTACCCCTATCATTCTGAGATAACTTGCAGTATCTATTGGTGTGCTATACATTGGTTATAGGGAACCAAACATTCCAATTTTCCTTGACTATAGGCATTGTCTTTACACTTGTGGGAAGACATTATAAAGCTTTTTGTTTATTTGTGGGTTTTTGTTTTGTTTTTTAGATAGTATCTCATGTAGCCCAGGTTGGCCTCTAACTCATTCACTGTGTAGTGGAGGCTAGCCTTGAAACCCAGTTGCTCCGTCCTCTACTTCCTCAGTGCTGTGATTACAGGCCTGTGCCACCATGCTTGCCTGAAAATCTCTTCTGCTCATGCCTCAAGCTTTGGGGCTTGGCTAAGTGTTGTTTGATAGCCTGGCTCTCCTTCTTTAGAGCCCAGGGAAAGGGTCTTGGACTAGGAGTTTCTGGAATAGTCCAAATCTTTCCATGTCCATCTTTACAGACTATGAGATCTCTGTGGCAATGGTCCCTTACTTCCCTAGCAACAGTAGCAGAGAAGTAGCTCAGATGTGTGAGTAAAGAAGCAAGGCTAGGCTTGGCATGCTCAGGCGAGTTTGGGATTCCTGGGCTCCAAAACTTGATGGGGGTCAATGGTTAGAATCATTGACTGTTTTTCTCATACAGCTTCTCTTTCTATGTCTTTATTTCCTTAATGAAGACATGATTACTCTGAAGAGACTTCTCCCTTTATAATTGTCATATAAAAATGTCCTTTTTGTGTAGCAAGAACACCAAGTTGGATAAAGTCTACTATCCATTTGCATAGTTCCTTGGAAAATGGGTCAACACACTCATTTGAAGAAATGATACTTTGTAAGCCACAGCTCTGTACTGTGTACTCTTTGAGACACAGAATAGGAAGAGAATCATTTCTGTTTGGCATGGCAGAGTATAAGTGGAGTGCCAACAACACAGGCAGTTGATGGTGAGGGATGGATCCTACTCAATACGATTCTGTTTCAAGTGCCAAAGCTTGTCTTGTGGAGGGAATAAATAATACTGTCAGGTAAGTAGTGATGGAGGAATTCAGGAGTTTTCAGGTTTTGAAACTAGAGACATCTGCATACTCATTAAACCTTAATGCCATGAACTTAGGCAACTTCTTAAGTCTCTCTTTTCTCTTTTTAATAGCATTCTCACTCACTTTAGAAGGTAATAATGAAAATTAAAAATATTTCACCTAAGGCTACCTACCATTATGGCCATTCAGCAATTGTCAGTTATCATCTTAGATCCTCAGCATTGTTATTCCTCATAACTTTAAACCTAAGCTCTGCTGTAAACCAGGAGACTGGGAAAGACAAATATCACTTCTAAGTGGAAATATGTCATATGGTGTTATTCCTTTTCAATGGTGATGGAGAAAGCTGTGCCAAGAGAGAGATTCTAGCCTGACACAGTGAGCCAGTATTTGGCAAAGCACATCCCTACAGAAGATAGGTGCCTCTCAACCATAAACTACTGTCTGGATTTTGGAGTAACTTTTTACCGTAACAAATTCTAGCTAATTGGTGTTGATGCAACATTAGATATATAAAAATCATATTTATGATTATCATGTAAACATGGAAAGAAAACATGGAGGCAGTTCCAAAGAGAATGAGAATGTGAATTTATCCCCCAAATTGAGTCAAATAAACAGAAAGTATGTTTACATCTGAAGTCCATCAGAGGAACATCAGGAACAAATGCAAGGAAGTAATTAATACCTTTTGTGATATATATTTCAAGTGGCTTAGGCACTAAAAAATGGTCTGTATTCTGGAAAGCTTATAAAGTTAGACGTGAATGTCATCAGAAATAACCAGAGCAACCCTGTCTAACAAATGTATAATATATTATACAGATGTAAATCACACATAAAATTTTAAACTTTTAAATTAAGAAGCAAAAAGACAATTGATTTTAATGATATTTTATTTAAAATTCAATATAAAAGCTCAATCTGCAATCAAAATAAAATATTATATTATAATCCACATAAGTTTTTCCATATCATGTGAAGTCTAGTTCATAATTTATACTAATTACAACTTTTCAGTTTAGACTAGTCTGTTACAGAATATCATTTTAAGGTGTGTTACTTTTGTTTATGTTGTGTTTGTTTAACTAGGTGAAGCTATGTAGCATGAATCTTAAAAGTTCTTATTAATAAAATCAAACCTGAGGCCAGTTATTAGAGTGAATGCTGGAAAATCAGAGAAGCAGAACAAGCCACAGTCACTTCTCCTGGCCAGTTCCTCAGCTGATCCTGTTTCCTCAGACTGGATGCTACTGAGTCCTCATCCAAATGGATCTCAGCTAAACTTCTGCTCAAAAGCCTAAAAGCTTAACCAGCTAAAAGCTTCTAGTTTCTGGTCCTCACGCCTTATATACCTTTCTGCTTTCTGCCATCACTCCCTGGGATTAAAGGCTCACTTTCTGGGATTAAAGGCATGAGTCACCATGCCTGGCTGTTTCCAATGTGGCCTTGAACTCACAGAGATCCAGAGGGATTTCTGCCTCTGAAATGCTAGGATTAAAGGCATGTGCTACCACTGCCTATCCGCTATGTTTAATATTGTGGCTGTCCTGTTCTCTGACCCAGATAAGTTTATTAGTGTGCACAATATTTCGGAGAACACAAAGTCACCACAAAGCTGTGTTACTGTGCCTGCCTAAAACACCTGATGGTCTAATAAAGAGCTGAATAGCCAATAGTAAGACAGGAGAAAGGATAGGTGGGGCTGGCAGAGAAAGAGTATATAGAAGGAGAAATTTGACAGGACAAAGGAAGGAAGAAGTAGCCGGCAAAGGAGGAGGACATCAGGGATCAGCCACCCAGCCACACAAACAGCAGTGGAGTAAGAAACAAGGAAAAGTATACAGGAATAGAGGAAGGGAAAATCCCAGAGGCAAAAGACAGATGGGTACATTTAAAATTAAGAAAAGCTGGAAAGAAAGAAGCCAAGCTAAGGCTGTGCACTTACAAGTAAGAAAAAGCCTCCGTGAGTGATGATTTACTTGGGAGCTGGGTGGTGGGCTCCCCAAAAGAGCAAAAACAAAGAACAACACTAGTCTTGTTTCAAATAACAACAGGAGCTACATATTGCTAGGGGGCTATTGTACTGGATAATGTAGGTTTAAAGAGCTGGCGAGGAGGTGGAAGGCTGAAAGAAATACGGATTAAATTCAGCCTGCAACTTTCAGTTATTAAAAGATAATAAAAGAGGAAAGTTACTGTTCTGAGCCTTACTTTCTTCTTCTATAAAATGAAAATGATATCTTATGTTTTGAAGGAAGGCACAAAAATGTATAAAAAGGTTATTAAGCTATTTCTCAATGAACGCCATATCCATTGATTCCCTTATCAAACAAACATTTATTTACTGTCTAATACTATGTTGGTTACCTTTGTGGGGGCGGGGATTAATGAAATAAGTTCTCTACCTCAAATGACTTAAGAATCATTTGCCTACACTGAAAGGATGCTGGACAATTTAATAAAACAATAGAGATAAAAGTATGTTGGATTAGTAACACTGGGTTTACAGACTCCACTTTGTCCAACTGTCAGTGGTCCACTTTCACTTCTTTATGAGTCTGCTTCTTCTTTATTTAGTGATTTAAAAAAAATTGATGTGCATTGGTGTCTATGTGAGGGTGTTAGATCCCCTGGAAGTGGAGTTATAGACAGTTTTGAGCTGCCATGTGGGTTCGGAGAATTGAACCCAAGTCCTTAGGAAGAGCAGCCAGTGTTCTTAACTACTGAGCCATCTCTCCAGCCCCATGAGTTTGCTTCTTACTCTGTAATATTTGAGATAGCAAAGAACAATTTTACGGTGTTGTTTGGAGGGCCTAATGTGGTCATGTGAGAGTGAATGGTGAAGAGGCAAGGACATGCTCAACATTACTGAGAGCTCTAATACAAGGACTTGAATTTTATTGGTTGTATTCTTTTTCCATGGTCTAAGCAAACAGCAAGAATATTAGAGTTCCTGAGTTGTATCATTTTTTTCTGTTCTTGACTTGTCACATTTACTTTTTTTGAGGTCTGTTTTTCTCGTTTTTGTATAAGAAATTAAAAACAGCATTTGGATTCAACATAAATTTATATTTGCATATATGATGATATGATATATGATATATGTGAATATATGATATATGTATATGTGACATGCATATGTGTATTAACATATAATATACAAGGGTGTGGCGTGTGTATGTGTATTAGCATATAATATACATGTGTGGGGCATGTGTATAAACATAAATATACGTGTGTGTGTGTGTGTGTGTGTGTGTGTGTGTGTGTATGTATGTATGACATGTGCGTGCACTTCTGCAACTGAGTTCCAGGGAAGCATTAGCCTCTTTTGGAACCTCTCTTTTTAAGCCTGGTTCAGTATGGTTTTGTTCTCTTTATGAGAAGCATATAACATACTTTTCTCTTAAAGACATGCTGAGAGCTTAAATAAAGTTCCCAAGCTCCCCCTTCTTTCCTTTGTCTGAAACACATCTGTCCTTGCTGTTATAAGTAGCACTTGCCCAAAACTCCTTTAAGAGAAACGTTGTTTGCATTGTTAGTAAACTATGTCTTCCAATCCCAATTCTCAGGTTCCCTTCGATCAACACTTAAGAAGTCAGGCTGGTGCCTGGGCTGACAACCAAGATCTCTGGGAGAAGAAATAAAAGACATATTTTTTTCTGCTAGAAAAGGTAACTTTTCTTCACTGTTCATCTGGAAAGCAGCCTTTTCCCTTTGTTCTCCAATTAAACATGACGGGAGTGGTTATTCAACCAAAAGAAACACAGACCTGTCAGACTCCCTCTCCTGCACACTCTTTCCTGAGATTGCTGTGATAGCTGAGACATGCTGTCTGCAACAGATGCTTGCCAGCCCGGGGTACAGACTGGTCTTCTGAAGATTCCTGGGGAGCCTTCTACTGCCCTGAGCAGCTTTGCTGGGTCTGGACTTAGCTGAGTGATTGCTGATTCAGGAAGAAAATTGTGTCATTAACGATCTAACAAGGAGGGCAGGGCTAGCTTTTATTAGGTTGGTGTAATAGAAGAAGCATTAAAGGAGGTCTTACCTCATCTCTCTGTGGTTGCAGCAATGTAAAATTGCTACACAGATTCATTAAAAACCCTACCTTATAAGGAAGGAGTAAAAGGGGGTTACAAAAGCTTTGGCCATGAATATGCTGCAGGCTTTTTAAATAACTAGCTGAACTTACTCTCATTCACCTTGTTATTAGGTCATTTAAAGTAGTAGGACAAACCAGGGGTGGAAGGCATATGTAAGTGGGGAATTAAGAGGTAGGTGAGGGGGAAGGTAGGAAATAGCAAGCTTGCACACTACTGTTTGGAGGGCAAGCATAGCTATGTGGTTTCTGTAGGGCAGCCAAAGATCAAGTGACAGACTTCAGATTTCAGACGCCATAGTAAAGTAAAAGAGAGTCAGTTGGAATCACAGCACTTAGCTTTTAGGCCAATGCCAGAGAAATAAAACAGACAAGATTGTCATCACACACTTTGACATTTTACATTTCCCTGGAGGAGTTGGAATAAGTGTCAGTTTTTGTGCAGTGGTTAACCCTGAGGATGAAGACTGGACTTTTAAATGCTACACTGGTGAACTGTTTTAGTTGGAAATAACTAGGAATCCACTGTATCTGCCTGTGACATCATGGTGTAACTGGAAGGGAGGATTGAACAGATCATAGCTGCAAAAACACAAACCAGAAACTAAGCACTGTGTATATGTGTGTGCGCACAGAGTTCAGACAACTAAACCAGTTACATGCAGTTTATCTTCAAGACCATTTCCCTCACATCTGTGATGAAAGGAAAGGAGGGGCATACTATTTACAAGATCCTTATCACAGGCCATGGGCATTTCTGTAGACTTCGTATGCTTCATTTCATTGATCCTAAAACTTAAAGTGAGTATTTTAATGGTGATGAATCCATATGTTGTTACAATCAGTGATAAATTGTAGCTAGAGTTTCTTGTCTTGCCCACAGTCAGGACAAATCTCTGTCACCCGCCAGTCCCACAGCCACTCAGACCCAACCAAGTAAACACAGAGACTTATATTGCATACAAACTGTATGGCCATGGCAGGCTTCTTGCTAACTGTTCTTATAGCTTAAATTAATCCATTTCCATAAATCTATACCTTGTCATGTGGCTGGTGGCTTACGGGTGTCTTCACATGCTGCTGGTCATGGCGGCGACTGGCTGTGTCTCTCTGCCTCAGCCTTCCGCTTCCCAGAATTTTCCTCTCTCCTTGTCCCACCTACTTCCTGCCTGGCCACTGGCCAATCAGTGTTTTATTTATTGACCAATCAGAGCAATTTGACATACAGACCATCCCACAGCAATATATTAACATTTTAATTTCTGATGTTTTTGCCTTTTGCTTTTAGCAGTATGTAACATAAGTGTGGATTATTAGACATGGTGTTTTATGGCATATAAATTGGGATATAGAACCCACAACTTACAGACGTGAGCCTGCAAAGCTAGTACATCCTGCACCCCTGTCTCTCTTGGGAATAACTTTTGGATACCAAGTGATTTCAAGCTTCTTTCAGGCTTCCGAGGCCTCCTAATGAGGACAGCTTTGGATTATTCTTCAGCTACTATGGTCTGATTGTGACCACCCCCCAACTCATATAATCTTAATTTCCAAGGATATGGTATATAAAGAGTTCTTTGGGGGGTGTCATAAGTTATGAGAGTAGGGCTTTTAGTGAGATTAGTACTCTTTTTTTTAAATATTTATTTATTATGTATACAGTGTTCTGTCTGCATGTGTCCCTGCAGGCCAGAAGAGGGCACCAGATATCATTACAGATGGTTGTGAGCCACCATGTGGTTGCTGGGAATTGAACTCAGGACCTTTGGAAGAACTGTCTGTGCTCTTAACCACTGAGCCATCTCTCCAGCCCCTTACAATGCAGATTCTCCATAGACCCACTCCCCTTTTACCATGTGAGAATGCAGTCAGCAGTTACCTGTAAACCACAATCTTTGCTGTGACAGTAACTTTGGAGTTCTGAGAAATAGACTTCTCTTGGGTAGAAGCCACTCATTTTACCCATATTTTTTTTTGGTATTTTGTTTGAAGTAGCATGAATCGAATGGAATATGACAGAGTTTTGCTTACTCTGTATTAGCATTCCCAATATTTTTGGTGATAGAAACCCTTAATTATCACAAGATTCATTAAGAGCCATAAACAGCTTCCTTGAGTATGAGATATATCTGTTAATGCCTGCTGTATACAAAGCTAGCCCAAGACATTCTAAAAAAAAATCATAAGAATAGACAAGTAAATGAGCTTTTAGAACAACCATTTTTGTCACCTCTATATAACTTAAAGGATAGACCAATCACACCTTTGTTTTAGTGCTGATGTGATTTTAGCCCCAGGAATCTTGAAGGAGTCTTGGGGATGGAGGGGCCTGTCATTGAGTCACACTTTGAGAACTGCTGCTCTGGGGTCTTCCTCCTCCCTTTGGCAGATATAAAGAGGCTGTTGTTGGGGTCTTTGGTGGTCGTTGAGTGATCAGGATGAGCGTGTATCACAGCCTGCTCAGTGCACACTGCAACCATAGTCTCTGTTAGCAAAAAAAATGCCATCCCAATTAATCTTTCATGGCCTATGCTTCATAAATCAATTGGCCTGAAAATTACAATGATGGTCACTTCCAAGGCTTAGTAAGGAAGGAACAAATTGTTATCTCTAAAATGCCAGAGTGAAATACTTGTTGTGGTTATAAATGACAAAATGAAAGAGACAATAGAATGCACTGAACTGTTAGATTGTGGAAACCTTTCTGCACAAGGCAAGGAAAATGAGTTCTAGAAAGGTAAAATGGAGTTCTGACCATCACCTGACAAGAGAGGTTGCTTCCCAGTCTTTTGAACTAGAACGATGTCTTTGGTTTTCCCCATCTTCATGATTTGACTATTTTCTGTCTGTACTTTAGAGGAGGAGGCTTAATCCTGACAACACAAGATGTAAAGATCTGCTTTCCTGAAAGGAAGACTTGTGAGAACAATGTAGAGCATGGGGTCAAACAGGATTGGTTCTGGGAGTTTTGCTTTGGAAGAGTTGGCCAGTAGGTGTAGAAGTCTGTCACCCCAACAGAGATTTCAGGAAAGCAAGGAGGGGCACACTTCCATGAACATGGAGAGCCCGACTGCAGGCAAAACTGTATGGTGAGTTGGGATTTTCTTTGTAGATCCTAGGTCCCCCTTTTCCTACTTTCACCTTCTCTTGAATTTTACAATGGCTATAGACACAAGTATTAGGCATCTATTTTTCGGCAAACTTAAATGAGTCATATTTCTACAGTTCACAGTCTAGTCCTGATTCTTCCACTATCTTCACACAGAGGTGGATGAAATGGGTTTCTATGGTACAAAACCCACAGTTTACTGTTTTCTTTGCCCACAGTCAGGACAAATCTCTATCACCCGCCAGTCCCACAGCTGTTCAGACCCAACCAAGTAAACACAGAGACTTATATTGCTTACAAACTGTATGGCCATGGCAGGCTTCTTGCTAACTGTTCTTATATCTTAAATTAATCCATTTCCATAAATCTATACCTTGCCACGTGGCTCATGGCTTACCATTGTCTTCACATAATTCTTGTCATGGCGGCAGCTGGCAGTGACTCTTTCTGTCTTCCTGTTCTTTCTTTTCTCCTCTCTGTTAGTCCCGCCTATATTTCCTACCTAGCCACTGGCCAATCAGAACAATTGGACATACAGGCCATCCCACAGCATCAGCTGTGCAAATCTGATGAGCTGAGTTCCATCCCTGGAATCCACCTACAGGTGCCAGGAGAGACTGGCTCCACAGAGCTGTCTTCTGACTTCCACACATGTCCCACGGCACATACATGTCCACATATGTGTCCCCCCTTCATTTATATACACAAAAATACATAAGTAAATAATCTATCAAATATTGTACCACATCATCTTCTAATGCCCTCATAAAAATTAGAGAAGAAATAAAAAAATCTCTGTATAGCTGCAGGCACTATAAGCAAGGCTTGGCGAAGTTAGTACAGCATCACTGAAATCCTCCGGGCTTCGCAATTAGCAGCATGTTCTTGACCTTACCCTTCTTGAGAGCAAAGACACATCCCCGAAGCTACACAGGACTGTGTCACTTCGGCCTTGTCACAGAACAAATCCTCCGATCAGAGTCCTTAAGTGCTCAACACTGTAGCCATGAAAAGCTTCAGGACTTGGAAGTCCGGGCTTCTCTCACCCTTTCTATGGACTTGTACTTCTTCTCATCATTCAGCTGGCTAATGATCCCCTTCCAGCAGGTGTAAATGAGTTTTCACACTCCAACCTGGCTTTTGTCAAGCCTTTAATGCAAGGAGCTAATGAGTGCGATTGCTCTGAGTTTTCTCCCAGAAGAAGGGTAATGTCTAACGGGCGATAGACTGACAAGCGCACGCTAATGGCGTTCTGTTCCGAGGTGCTGAAGAGCACTGAGAAGTTAAGAAAGATGAATCCCTCCAACAAAAGCAGACTCAAACATATTAAGCAGCTCCGTGCCAGCAGTCTAATTCCACTACATCCACACAAGAGCTTGAAGCCACTCAAGCCTATCGAAGATAGCTCAGAGGCAAGGAGGAAGGAGGCAACTGCCTCGTTAAAAATGCAAGCTGAGCCTGGAGGCCGCTGGCCCAGCATAGTCAATTGTCCTGGCTAAAGAGGGTGAAGCCATGGAAGTGGAAATTGATCAGACCAAACATTGAGACTTCAGCATTTCAAGACTTCGCGGAAAAAGCTTGCACATTTGATATCTTGCCAAACACGACAGCAAATGAATTTTCAGCAAGTGAATTATCTCTAGGACTCCTGACGTTCTTGCTAGTCTGTCTCACCTTGAAAAATGTTTTGCTTATTTGTTTGTTTTTGTGTTGAGGATAAACTACCAGAGATTTGGAGAGTGCTAAGTCCAATGAAACGGTTTTATATTGTTGCAGGTGGGATGGGATAGTCCTGTTTCAGATGTGACAGCAGGCGTTTTAAACAATTCAGGTAATACCTTTGGAAAGAAAACATGAAAATAAGCTCTGCCACATTTTTCTATGGTTTTTATTAGTAAGACCCAGTGGAAATTGTCTCACCACTCAGTCACAGGCAACAGGGTTGCATATTTGTATTTTTATATGTATTTCCTTTCTTTTTTTTAAAGACTTATTTATTTATTATACATTATATAACCTGTCTTCATACACTCCTGCATGCCTGAAGAGGGCATAAGATCTCATTATAGATGGTTGTGATCCACCATGTGGTTGCTGGGAATTGAACTCAGGACCTTTGGAAGAGCAGTCAGTGCTCTTAACCTCTGAGCCATCTCTCCAGCCCCTGTATTTCCTTTCTTGATGGGAAGTTAAGTTTCCTGACTGACTTACTGCTTCCTCAGTGGCTTTTATTTTCATTTCAAACATCTCAATCATTGGTTTTTTTTCCTTCTTCCCTCCACAGAAGAACTATGCTTGGATTATCCGTGGCGACTCTGGACTGACTGAAAGAGAATGTTACCCACTATGGGTTGTGTCCATGTGTGAATGAATATTGAGTGGGTGGGATTCTAGTTTAACCCCAAAGCAGAAGTGAATGAAATGATTGTTTAACCCTAAAGCACGATAAAGCAGAGAATCCTGTAAAACCCTACCTATCATATATATTTTTAAAATCTTAACCAAAAGTTTATTGTTTTTACAGATTTCTGACAAGAGTTCAGGTACCTTTGTATAAACTATGCCTAACAGATTCCCTGGCTTTCTTTTTTTTTCCTAAAGAATATCAATGTATTTTACAATGTATAATTTTAGTATCTTTGAATGGGGAATGAGAACTTCAGCATATGTATATACATAGTAATCTGGGTACAGAATTCCTTTGGATGCTCACAGTTTCCTCCAAAAATATTTTATAGCTGACTTCTTATTCTAATTCAATAGTTTTGAAGCTGTTTTATTGGCTTGCTGTTGTGGATGTAAATTACCACAAACTTAATGACTTAAGTAGATACAAGTCCATGTTCTATTTTGGAAGCACCAGAAATCTTAAAGGGGTCTCAGTGGGCTGACACCAAGGAATCAGCAGGGTGGGATTCCTTTATGGAGGTTCAAATAAAGAACTCATGTTTCTTAGATTTTCCTGTTTTTCGAGGCTGCCTACAGTCTTTTGGCTTGTAGTCCCTTTCACTACCAAGGCAACAACCATCAGCCGAGTCTATTTCACAAAGGCATCATGTCCCTTCCAGTAGCAAGTGTAGAGTAGAAAAGGTCCAAGCCAATTTCTGGGTTTGAAAACCTACCCAAACCCACCAGGTCCTGAGCCCCCAAACTCACCAACCCCTGAACTCATAATCCCACTAATCCCCCAGCATTCCCCAAGCTCAGAACTTGAAATCTCATCAATTGCCACCCTGGAAATACCCATCCTGGAAACGTCCTCCCCAAAGAAATCCTATGTAAAACTATCTCCTGCTCAGTTCCTTCCTGCCTCTCACCTAGGCAGAGGCAGCCACCCTCCTGTTATTTCCCACAAATCTCTTGTGTGAGGTTTGTTGTACAGAGTTACTTTGTGGTACTCCTAGATACCTTTCTCTTCAGAGTTGTCACACTTGTATAGTGAAACCTCTCCCTCGGAGCTGACACACATGCATTGTGAACTTTCCCTCATATCTGCAACACTTGGATTGAGGAAAACTTTCCCCTCAGAGCAGTAACAAAGCAAACCAGCAACAATCAGCTGAGTCTGTTGAACAAAGGCATCATGATGTCCTCCCTTTTTCGTTCTGAAGCACCTACTTAGGGCTGGAGAGATGATTCCGCACTTCAGCACCCATATTGTTCTTGTGGAAGACCAAAGGTTTAGTTCCCAGCATGTATGTTAAGTGGCTTACAAACACCTATAACTCCAGCTCCAGGGAATCGGATGCCTCTGGCCTCCATGAACCTCCACACTCACATACACATGCCTACACACAGACTCACAGACAACACACAGACACAGACATGGTCACATATAAAATTAAAAATAAATTAAAAGCCCCCTGCTAGTATATTAAGCCTTTCTTACATTTGACCTTCTGCAGAGTGAGGAAATAACTCTCTAGGCCCTTTGTGTTTCTTGCAGCTGGATATATTGCTGCAGCCAATGGCCATGCTAGAAAGCTTCTATAGCAGTGGTTCTCAACCTTCCTAATGCTGTGACCTTTTAATGCAGCTTCTCATGTTGTGGTGGCCCCCAACCCTAGAATTATTTTCATCGCTACTGCGTGACTATAATTTGACTTGTGTTATAAATCATA
>NC_051086.1:74610817-74628817 GCF_004664715.2 Peromyscus leucopus
CCTTGTTTTTAGGGGGAGCCCAAATACCATAGCAAACTAGGGTTAAATCTTCCTGCTACTGTTCTGTTTTATTTTGTGTCATAGACCCTCAGAATCCGTCAGTACCTCCATGGAGCCAACACAGGACAGGTTCGCTCATAAGAATGGTGGCAAAGTCCAATGCCAACTGTGGACAATAAGAGCATTCTAATTAACTCTGCAGATGATAACCGGCAGTCCAGTACTTATATAAACATTCTTTTAAAAGTTTTATCAGAACACAGTCGCACCTATTCCATCATACCGGTCTCTCACTGTTCTTGCTCCAATAGTAGCGACAAGAAGCTGAGGTTGTGAGTATATTAAGAGCCAAAAGTACTTTGCAGCAGGGAGGATGTGTACAATAGAGAGTGGTAGGGCATGTCGTCACATTGTTATTCTATCACTATTGCAGCACCTGAAAGCCATGACCATGTTGAAAATCAGGACCAGCTTTGTTACATGTAATATTGAGAAAAAAATAAATAAATAACAAGAAATCTGAGTTTTATACAAAATCATCATTTCTTAATATTTATTGGGTAAAACAAATGAATTGACACTGTAAGCTTAACTAAATTGGTCTTCTGCCTAGATCTGCCGGGTTTACAACCTCTAAAATGTTCTTTCACAGCTTTGTGGCCTTCTAACAGTAAGTGAGTCTTTCAGTGTCTCTGTGTCTCATTTGCAAGCTGTTGACTGCCAACTTTTTAACACCACCACAAAATACAGCCTGATAATGCAAGCTTCCAAAGAAAGGAAGAAACCAACAGTCTCCTACACAGCTAGGACTGCCTGTGAGCCACAACAACAACCAACATGTCACAGAAACGCTTAAGGGTGTGGTGGTGGCATGCATGACTTGGTGGTCAACAATAGCTTTCTAATTTGACTTAAGACTTGATCAACAAAAGAGAAACCATGCCTGATAGTGGAAATCTAGCCAATTACCCAAGGCTAAAAAGTCATGGATCTTTGAAGAGAAACCTACAGCTACCACTTGACTAAACCAGTGTGATCCCTAAAGATATTTTAAATATTTGTCCTTATACCCACAGATAAGTATAGTCCTCACCTTTCTTCAAGGAAACTTCTCTTTGTGACAGACAAAGACCTCTACAGAAAACTACAACCAATCAAATACAGAGTTGTGAAGCCCAGTCCCAACTGATACAACTACAAAAGAACTACCACACATAAGGCTCAAGGAACATTGGAGAAGAAGGGACAGAAAGATTGTATAAGCCAGAGGATCAGGAGGGTTGCTGGGAGATTGTGTCTCCTATTGATGTCAGAAGCTACACCCCTAAAGTCTCACCAACATGACTGTCTAAACATGAGCTGAATAAAGACAACAACAGACAGGCTAATGTGAACATGAGAAAGCCCTAAAGGCCTCAATCCTAGACAAGAACTACAGGTAAGAAGCAACCGTGAGAAGAGTGGGAGAAACAGTATTCCCTAGGGAAATGCACACCCATCGGTTATCCAATAACAAACTGTTAATCCTGAAAACACACATACAAGTAACATTATACATGACTGAGAAAGTTGTACTTGTATGCTTAAGAATGTGTATACATATGCACATGTATATATGTATGTAACAACTGTTAATGAAAAACGAGGCCATGAGCTTGAAAGAAAGCAAGGAGGAGGATATGAGAGCATTTGGAAGGAAGGAAGGAAAGGCAGACATAATGTAATTATATTAAAACCTAAAATGAAATTTTTAAAAAGAACGTTTCATACTCAGACAGACAAAAACCACATTCTCTCTCATCTGTGCTTCCTAGCTCTAAATCATCTTCATGCTCTTGGTTTACAAATCACATCAGAATAATAAATTCCATGAAGCTATGAGAGAATTAACAAGTGAAGAAGAAAGCTACATTTTCTGTTTGTTATTTCTTCTTTTAAATTTAGATGATGCTTCAGTAATTTTCAGTAATTTCCAAGGTTATTGTTCTAAATTGTTTTACTGTTTTAAAGTCAGTTTTGACTATTTATGTATTCTTTTAAAAATAATGTATCTTTTCCAATTTATTTGCATAGTGTTCAAAAGAAGTGCTCTCTCTCTTCCTCACTTAAAGTGTTCTCTGCATCTGTCAATGGCTCAGTTTTTATTTCTGATTCTGCACATTTCAGCTCACTCTAGTTTTCTTGATGAGAATATGCTATGATGTCTGTAATTTACCATTAATATACTTCAATGCAGACAGTAAAATGTTTATGTATGCTTTAGCCTAGGTCACATTTAAAATTAAAAAAAAAAAAAAAAGCATGAATTTACAGGTCAGGACTAAGTCTCCTGTTGTAGCATGAGTCTTAACAGGTCTTATTAACAAAATCAAACCTGAGCCAGGTATTGGGGTGAACTGGAAGATCAGAGAACCAGAACAAGCCACAGCTACCTCACTTCGCCGGATCCTCAGCTGGTCTTGTTTCCTCAGGCTGGAGACCTCTGAGTCCTCATCCAGAATGGGTCTCAGCTGAACTGCTGCTAGAAGCCTGAAAGCTCAACCAGCCAAATGCTTAACCAGGCCAAATGCTTAACCAGGCCAAATGTTTCTAGTTCCTGGTCCTCATGCCTTATATACCTATCTGCTTTCTACTACCACTCCCTGGGATTAAAGGCTCACTTCCTGGGATTAAAGGCATGTGTCACCATGCCTGGCCGTTTCTAATGTAGCCTTTAACTCACAGAGTTCCAGAGGGATTTCTTCCTTTGGAGTGCTAGGATTAAAGGTGTGAGTGCCACCATTTTCTAGCTTTTGTATCTAGTGGCTGGTCTGTCTCTGACCCCAGATAAGTTTATTAGGGCGTACAATATTTTGGGGAACACAATACCACCACAACCTGTTCTAGTCAGAAAGGAAATATTTCAAAGCCAAGTACTAAAGGTCGTTCAACCATTCACATCTCAGTTATACTTAGAGGTGTTGGGAATTAACATAATTCAGGTAAATTGAATTTCCACAAATAATTAATAGTATTCAACTTCACTTTAAACAAATCAGGAGAGCACCTCACTGGTGACAGAAGTCACATTTTATGAATTCAAAATAGAGAAGGGGGTGCTATATAGGAGGATTTGGATGCAGAAGAAGGAAAGAGGAAATGATGTAATTATAACCTCAAATAATAAAATAAATAATTTCTTTAATAGTCATTATTTCTCACATTCTCACATCTAAACTGTGAATATACTGACTAAGAGAATGGAGCAAATTTAATGTTCTTAGAACTGGGAATGTAACTCAATAGAAGAACACTTGCCCAGTATGTATAAGGCCTGGGCTGGATCCAACAGCATAAGAAAATAAGTGATTTTTGTCATTCTGAATCCAACCTTTCTAGATGATACCTTTTGTCATTTCTTCTTGAAGCCCAGAGGCCATGCTCTGAGAAGCCACATGAGCTAAGCATGTGAGGAAGGATGGCAGGTATTCTATTCCATGGTTCCATATGCATTTAAACCATATATTTGATATTCCATGTCAGCAGAAAGGGAGAGGTGGACCCTTAATAAAAATAATAGCAAACAATAAGTAATAACAAATTTCTTGGTTTTTTTTTTTTACTAGAGATTATAGAGGCCAGAAGAGAGTGGGATGGCCTTTTTTGAAGTGTAGCCAAAGGAAGTAGAAACTGTGAATAAAGAAGTATATATTCAGCAATATTATCCACAAAGAATGAGGGAGGAATTCAACATCCTTGGGTAAGCAAACACCGAGGAATTTCTTACTAGTGAAATCAACCCTATAGCCCTATAAGATATACTAATAAAAGTCCTTGAAGCTGAAATGAAAGAACATTAAAAATAGTTCAAAGTCATACGAAGAGTAACGAACTCTAGTAAAGGTATTTCCACAGATGGATTTATAAGGGAATATTACTATAATTTGGTTTGTAACTCCTGTTTTAACTTCCTACATTATTTAAAAGACAAATTAATAACAAACATAATTATTGTAACTCTATGTTAAAGTAAATGCAACATATTAAATCATATTTTATGACCATGATGTGGCAGAATTTTTAAGCTATTAAAGCCATGTTAGTATCAACTAAGAAATCAATACTTTTATATTTAAAATACTAAATTCCAAGTTACATACTAAGAAATAATTTTAAATATATATATACAAATATGTATATATACATATGTGTATACACACACACACAAATTAAAAGAAATGAGAGTGAACCAAAATGGTACATTACAAAGAATATCAAAGAAGTAGGTAACAGAGAAAGCACAAAGCAGTATGATCTACAAAAGCACATTTCAAAATGACAGAACAGCTTCCTTATCAGTAATTACATTGAATGTAATACAACACACTTAGCCACTGAAAGTCAAAGACTGGGCAAATGAGTTTTCAAAAGTCATGATCCAATTGTCTAGAAGAGATTTATTTTGAATCCAATTACACAAATCAGCTGAAGGTAAAAGTATAAGAAGGGACACTCTGCAAACAGTGACCAAAAAATTTGTAAAAGAAGACAGACTTGAAACCAAACTGTAATGAAAAACAGAACAAGAAGTTAAATATTGACCAGAAATTCAATGTAAAAGAACAAAAGATGATCCAGCCTTAATCAAGGTAGATGAGAGAGACCAGCACTCCACACATAGGCTGTGGCACATGTCTGCAGTCACACATGCACAAACATATAAAAGATAAAAAGAAATGAAGTGAAAATCTTTTCATGTACCATCTACTGCTTAGATGCTTATACACTATTACAGTATCAGTGGAAATATAAATTATTGTAGCCATTATGCCAAACAAAATGGAAAGATTGTTAAAATTAAAAAACTACCATTATGATTCAGCAATAGCACCTCTGGGTATCCATCCAAAGGAAATGAAATCAGTATCAAAGGGATATCTACACACTCATGTTCATTTCAGAATTATTCACAGTAACCATGGGGAAATGACTTAAATATTCATCAAAAATGAAATACACACAACTAGGCACTATATAGTGTTTACAAGAGAGGACATTCTGCAATATGTAAAGACACAGATGAATTTGGAATGTACTGTGCTAATGGAAATAAGCCAGACACAAATGTAAATGGAAGTTTCTGTCCCACCAACAACTCCCAAATACCCAGCAGTTGCTTTGTAAATTATCACACAGAGGCTTATATTTATTATAAATGTTTGGCCATTTAGCTCAGGCTTGTTACTAACTAACTCTTACACTTAAATTAACCCATAATTCTTATCTATGTTTAGCCACATGGCTTATGACTTGTTACCTCATTTTCTGTGTGTCCTGCTTGCTTGGTGGCTGGTTGGTGTCTCCCCAACTCCATCCTTCTTCTTCCTGTATCTCCATTTGGCTTTCCTGCCCAGTCTTACTCTGCCTGGCTATGGGCCAAATCAGCATTTTACTATCAACCAATGAGAGCAACATACATTCACAGCATACAGAATGGTCCTCCCACAGCATTTCCCCTTTTCTGTCTAATCAAAAAGGAGAATTTTAACTTTAAGTTGGTAAAATTACATATAACAAAACAGTTATCAAGCAAGAGTTAAAGTTACAATATCAATATTAATAATTAATAGAATAGTTAATTCAAATAATAGAAGAATCTATTCATATTTGACAAAATCAGAGAAAACATTCAATTGTCTATCCTATCTTGGTGAGTCTAAAGTTTTATATCTAATTTACCCTTTATTATAACTAAGAAAATTGTAACTATGACTATCTAGACTTTAACTCCATCAATGACTTCAGAAGAATAAAATGTTACCTAATGATAGGGACCTCAAGCTGCCTGGACAGTCATCCAAAGTTTCTCTGCAACATTAGGGCATCCATCTTTGGCCTACAGGCCTAGAATATCTGAGAGATCTTTTTCAGAAGCAGGAAAATTTGAAGGACTATCCTATCCTGTCTTGGCAAAGTTTGGCAGTCACTTTTCTTTGTGTTCTGCTTGTCTAGATTGGACAGCATACTTACTATCAGCAGTCAAAGCAAAGGCAGTTTTTTGCCCAGTAGGCCAGTTTTGCCAAAAAGAAAACAAACTCCACATGTAGTGTCTTCAGTGCCCATCATCCTCTCAGGAGCAGATAGTTACTGCCAGGAGCAGACTTGTCTCACATCAAAAGAATTCTAAGTTATTCAAACATTTTGAGGTCTTTGAAGGGTTTGAAAATTACCTATCTATTTGAACTACATCTCTGCACACCTAGAAAACCTAACTAACATGATTATATCCTTGACTATTATAGATGACTATTAATCTGTATTTTTATTTATACATTACATTTTTAATTGACCTATATAAACACAATGCCTTAAACAAGATGAGAAATATACATACAGTATAGTAAAATAACTTTAAATTTGTAACAATAAACTAAAATCCATACCAATATAAAATATTTTGAGATTAATGGTTGTTTTGGGGATTAAAGTAGATTCAATAATTTACCCTTTTCCCATCATTTCTATATCATATCTCCCTTTCTTCTTTAGAAAGAGATTGGCTATGACAAATAACAATTTATAACCAACTCCCCTTAAATAAAAACAAATAAACAATGTTTTGAGAACTTGGGCATAGTTCTCTAGATTATTTCCTGATGGTTGGGGATGCTGGTAATCTTATGAGGACCCTGAGAAAATTTAGAAATATAGTCAAGTCCTCACTAGAGTATTTTGTGTGGCTGATCTATCTCAACCAGCAGTAGTGAAGCTGTTTTGGATGCAGAAATCAGAAGAAACTGTAAGAGGTAAATTAAAATGTTGGGTCATCTGGGCTATACATTTTTATTGGTGTCTGGCCCCCTTGTTCTAAGAACATATAAACTTTCAAAGGTAACATATATATATATATATATATATATATATATATATATATATATATATATATATGTACTGTGTATTATACATAAGCCAGCCAAAGATAATTTTTTGTTTTATGTTTGAGCAGGTTAAAATATACATCACATGTCTTGTAGTTACCTTAGGTTTGTTTTTCCATGTCTATAGTCAGGATTTTAAGGGGGTCCTCCCCAATAAAACCTGATTTTTATTAGTCTGGAATGAATCCACTGTCTCTCTTTCTTTGTGGAAACAAAAGCAGAACCTCTTTCCCAAAGTAATGTATCTAATTTAGCAGCTTTTATAATCAAATGTCTCTTAGCAGCTATTGCTCCTTCCTTAGCAGTCAAACAAATTAAAGACAGCACAATAACATACAGTATCTGTAGATGAATTTCTAAATAGTCTTATTAAATAAAAAACACAGAGCCAAATACAGAGGTAATAGCTGAAGAGATCAGAGAAATAGCAAATAGCCTTAGCTTACCACCAAGCTGTAGCTTCCCCACGAAAACACTTCTCCCTGTCTAACCTGTGTTATTGCCTTCCTGTTCTGCCTTCTCATTGGCTCTAAGCCCAGCCACATTTCCTCATCACTACCTGTCTATACAGACCTCCAGGTCTCTATGGTTGTACTGGGATTAAAGGCGTGTATCACCAGGCTTGGCTGTGTCCTTGACCACACAGAGACTCTGCCTGCATTGGGATCAGATTAAGGGCATGTGCTACCACCACCTGACTTCTGTTTATGGCTTGTTTTGTGACCTCTGGTCTCAAGGCAAACTTTATTAACATACAAATAAAATATCACATTTCAGCACAAATAAAATATCACCACAAGTATCCAGACTCTCTGTGTACTTTTTATCTCTACATGGCTTTTTTTAATATTACTTTACTCCTTTTTTAATGACTTTATTATTTTATATCTTTTTTATGACTGTCTATACCTTCTCTTTTCTCTCCTAAGTCTATGTATATTTTTAAACATACCATGACCAATTTAGAGGCCTTTCTATCTGAATCTGGTTTTGCTGTGTATCTTTAACCTTTTTTGTCTGTACATGCAAAAGCTAAATCAACCATGCTGCATGCTGCATGCTGCATGACTTGAAGACTCCTCTGTGTACCACAACAAGAATCCATCATGCTATAGCTCAAGCATGCATGCCATGGCCAGGAGAAGATACATGAACTATGAAGCTTCTCTTGGCTCCATTTTTGTGTATCTAGAACCCTTCCTTCTAAGCTTTTTCAGGCTTTATGTGGATGTACATGCCCCACATTGGGCACTATATATAAACAGAAGTTTCTATCCCACCAGTAACTCCCAAATACCCAGCAGCCACTTTGTAAATTATCACACAGAGTCTTATATTAATTATAAATATTTGGCCATTTAGCTCAGGCTTGTTACTAACTAACTCTTACACTTAAATTAACCCGTAATTCTTATCTATGTTCAGTCACATGGCTTATGGCTTGTTACCTCATTTTCTATGTGTCCTGCTTGCTTGATGGCTGGTTGGTGTCTCCCCAACTCCATCCTTCTTCTTCCTGTATCTCCATTTGGCTTTCCTGCCCAGTCTGATTCTGCCTGGTTATAGGCCAAATCAGCTTTTATCATCAACCAATGAGAGCAACATACATTCATAGTGTACAGAAGAGTCCTCACACAGCACACAAATGCTGCATGATCTTATACAGCATAGAATCTAAAATCATGGAATCCATGGAAACAGAGGGGACAGTCTGATCCCATGACTGAGAAGTAGGGAGATGTTGGATGAACTGTGCTAGACTCTGTAATCAGATGAGCAAGCTCTAATGTCCAGCACTGATAAAGAGTATATTGCTTTTTTGTCACTATTACACTATAATCATATATAGCAAATATATTTTATACATGGGACATATTTAATCTTTGTCAACTAAATATTCTGTAATTTTAAAACCTCTTATAACTCTTTGTGTTAAATAGCATGATTCCCTGATTCTTGTCTCATTCACTAGCTTCCTTTAATTTATGAAATTTCTTTGGCCATCAATGCGTATCCAGAATAAATGAGAGATGCTCTCTCCTGCTTCAGGGAAGATGCTAAGAATATTCCATGTCTTTCTCAGAGTCTCTAACATGTCATTTATTCATGTCTTGGTAAAAGCTGATTTCTAAACAAGTCTTTATAGAACAAACTTCATCTCACTTGCACACATGCAAGTCGCAGGTTGCACTCATCTTCTCTGACACAGCTCATTTGTGTCTTTTCCTCCCTTTAAGCTCCATGAAGTAGGAAGAAATCTTGTCATTGTGTTCTCCGAGTCTGTCATACTTTCAGGGATGTAGTGAGTTCTTAATAAGTTACCAACTACAGTTGAGCAAAGTGAAATTGGTCAGAAGACAGCAGCAAACACACACCTTTCATTATTTCATTGTTTTGCTTCTTTGTTCTTTTTACTTTGTATTTTTATCTTAAAATTCACCAACAGTGTTATTTATGTCAATATACACAGAGCATATTTTGTTTGCATCATTAAAATATTGTCTATTCTAAATCAGAAAATTATTTTAAATGTCAAAGGACATGTGACTATACTTCCTGTTTTCCTTGGCTCCTTCTTTTCCATGAGACAGTCTAGAAGACAATGGAAACATTACTTAAGATATCACCAGATAATTCTGCCTTGCTACTTAATTAGTTTTAATCATGTCAAACTTGAGACAAGATTTGGGGTTGTATTCATGCCCTTGATAGTTGATTCCTAGTACTGTATAAAATTAATCAAATATATTTTCATATAGACGTCTTAGTGACATGTTGTTTTTTTCAAAGAGATAGTTATACTTGAAGCTCTTTTATTGAGTAAAGAAATTCAATAACAACATTAGTACCCATTTTTTAAGAGGATAAAGGAGGGTAACTAGCATTGAGATGGTGTGTAAAAGTAGCAAACTCTGTGAACAGCCTGAAAAGTATTCTTACTGCAGAAGGAAGCATGAGAAAATGAATTGAAGAAAATGTATGATGAGCTTATTTATAGAAATGTCAAAAATAACTTTCAACACATGCTAAAAATCTCCTTTGCTTTGCAACTGCTTAGGCTAACTTTGTATGTTGGTTTGACACATCTCCTGAAGCCCTCTCTCTTTTGGATACAGAGTGGAATAGAGTTAGATATTTCTAAAAACAGATAATATACAGAGTGTTAGTGGCAATGTCTGTGGAACATATCTAAAGGTTGGATGCTCTTCAATCATTTCTAACACTCCTGCAATCCTAGGAATCTGAAGAGAAAATGTCCCTATAAAATAATATTGCTAGACTCACTTCATTTCAGCTCAAAATGTCACACAGTCACTGAACAATAAAAACAGGTTTGTTTTCTATAGTCGTGGAGACATTTAAAATTTGTTAGGCTTGTCAGGTCCCAGAGACAGAATTGCAACATCACCTTCACTTACTTAAAAACCTTTAACCAATTACTGTAGTTGATTTCGGTTTGTGACTCTCTGAGTCCTGGAGTTCTGCAGGTGTGAGGCAGCAGTTGGCCCAGACACCACAGAAATGTGAAACAGGCTTGGATGGCCCGCCTTTCTTTTGATGCCTGATTTTGTGATATACAGATCTGAGATTACATATCTGCTACATGTGAACACATAGGTGTGTCTATGTGTTATATACATATATAACATATGCACACATGTATGTTATGTGGGGCTTGTTTCACTATTGTTTTGATCAAGTCATTTTTTAAAAATTTGTTTATTTAGTTGGGGAAGGCACATATAAAGGTCAGAGAACTACTTGCAAGAGTTGGTTCTTTCCTTCTACCATGTGGGACTTGGGGATCAACTTCAGGTACCTGGGCTTGGCAGCAAGTACCTTTACCTACTGAGTCATCTCACTGACCCTCAAATCATTGCTTTAATGAAAATAACTTATCTGTGAGAATTAAACACAAATTCTTCACCTGTTTGGCTCTTTTGACTTCTAATAACTTGACGTCTTATTTTCATAACCATCTGGCAAACACCCTCTTGTCTACCATATGGGCCCCTGCTACCAGGCACATGATGTGCACAGTGATCTGATCTTCTGTATGTTTTCTTCTATTTTTTCTTGAGTTAAACATCCTCTCTATGGACTCACCTATAGGATACACTTACTAGTTAAATGAACTCCTCTCAAATCGCTGAAGCCTTTGGTGACAGATTCCCTCAGACATTGGCTACACAGGGTGATCCTAAGACCAGTAGTCAGCATTATCAGAGAGCTTAGTAGAAATACAGAACCAGGCTTTTACCCCAGTCCCTGACATCAGAATCTGCACAAGATCCCAAATGGCTCATAAACCATACCTACACTGAAACTCAAAGAGTGTTGTTCTAAAGTACTAAACCTTGGTATGGGCAATGTGAATCTAAAATCTGATGTGTAGAGCTCAGTTTTGTTACTTCTCATTTCTTTAGTAACTGTTCAAATCTACCTTCCCTAGCTTTCTATTATCTTTCTCCCATCTGCTCTACTTCCTTATCCCTTCCTCCCTTCTACCCCTGCCGCCTTCTTCTCTGATTTTCTTTTACAGACAGACCAGGCCCTCAGGCTTCAATCTGTTTAAATTAATGCTATTGAAGATGAAAAAGACAGAGCACAAATGAAAGCATTTTCAGTAACTATCAATAATTTATTCTGAATTTTATTTTGATGATACAATAGATTGACAGAAAGTTGCGAAGGTGTGGTTAAGGAAGCACTATGAGTACCACTGTGAAAATGCAAATCAATTAATTTGTTCCTTTAGACAGTATAGCCTTGTAGGAAAGGCAGGAAGAACTGGAAGACCAGATCCCATATCTTTTTATCACCACGGAATGAGACAGGACCCAAAGAAATCATAAAGATGAATGTGGTTAGTATTCCATTTTCCTGATTGGAACACAAGCAACAGTGTGGTAAAACAAAGTAAATCCAGTTAAAACAAGAACATGAGAGACAGAGACAGGCAGAGAGAGAGAGAGAGAGAGAGAGAGAGAGAGAAATAGAGAAAGAAACAGAGAAACAAGACAAAAATGTCAGTGGGGAGAGGTGAAGTCACAGAGGCAGTCATGGGGAAGAGAGAGGGGAGGCTTTGGGGAGCATCTAAGTTACAGCAATGATTCTGGTTTGTGTTGTTGTTTGTATTCTGTGTGAAAGTAGGGGTTAAACAGGGACTTTTAGCCAGAACACTGTTTCTCCTGTTGAGAATAGAGTATAGGAAACTAGAGCTGAAGCAAACAGACCTGTTAGACTCACACTGAAATAAACCAGGGAGAAGATGAGAGTAACAGCGACGAAGGCAGGAAGCAGTGACAGAGTGTGCTAGGAAGTTGAAGCCCAGAGGACTATTGAAGAATGGGGTGTAGGGAAAGAGAAGCCAAGGGTGGCAGCTCCCTGATAACAGTTTGAAAGGGAAAAGGTGCATCTTCCTACACCCTCTGGGGAACATGCTTGGGGTTCACTGCACCTGTCTGCCAAAGACCACTTTGGCCCAGGATTCTCTCCTGGCACTGTGCTATCCTATCTGTTCCTTGCACTGCCCTATCCTACGCTGTCCAATATGTCCTGCTCCTAAATTGTAAAGATGTTCTTTTCGAGTGATATCCGTTTCCCACTAAGCATCCCTAGGTGATAGAGTAAAGAAGACATGATGATGGGTTGGCGTGGTCAGTGAGAAACAAGTTAAGTAAACACCTTGTCTAAGCTTTGCCTTGACCTCATTTCTTTAACTCCCAAGGAAATAAGCCCATTCTCCCATCATAGGGGAGAACTATAAAATGATTTGATGCCGTATCCATCCCATTTATCCAACACACACATATAAATACACTCCAAGATCTGACCATTAGAACGTTATACATTAGCAAAGCAATCAGTGATTTGTGCTGACAGACTTCAAGTGAAAACAATAAAGCTTCCCAAATGTAAGACATCAAGGAGACACACAGAGACAGCATTTTTGTGAAAACTAGTTGGCCTCACCTCACCTGGAGAATTAAAATTGGGGAACAAGTTTGGCTCTCCAGAAAGTATCATGCGGAGCTATAAATAACATCTACAAGAGATGGAATGACACTAAACACACATCTGCTAATTAATGAAGTAAAGGCGGATGAGTACCACAGCATGCAACATCAGCAGTGTCAAAGTTTAAAAGGGGAAATCCTTAGAAGTTTTGATGTTTGCCAAGTTCGGAGTAATCAAGACAGAAGGAAAGGACAGTGAGTGGAATATGGCAGAACATGCAACATCCTAGCAGCCAAGAAATGGAGGCAGAAGGACAATCTACTAGGAGTTTAAGGCCTCTTGAGGCTACATATCTGTCCTAATACTGCATGAAAAACCCAAGGGGTTGGGATGTAAAGTGATCACTTGGCTAGCGTATGCAGAACCCTAATTTTATTGTCAACACAGAAATTAAAAGGAATGTAAAAAATCCATGCTGATCTCTGTAAATTTTAAAAATAAAACCATATGACAGTAAATAAAGGAAATATATGAATAAACAATGTAATACTTATACATGAAACCTATTTCCCTTAGAACTAGAGCCTTGCAATATTTCAAATCTATCACTTAGTCTCTTGAACCCTTCATTACCTCTCATTCATCACATACAAATGGCTTTAATAATGTTTATGCTATTTAATTCAGAACTCCTTGGGAGAGTATGTGATAGAATGCATTTAAAATACTCAAAATGTCAACATACCCACAAACATGTCATACTTATTTTATGAAAATATTCATGCTTATTTTGCATTGGTATTTATTTTCAGTATATAATTACACAGGACACATTTCTGGTGGGTGGGTACACCGTGTCTACAATTAGAAGACTCCTTTAATGATCAAACCTTGAGTCTCACATCCTTGGTGGAATAAATTTGCTATCTCAGATTCTTCTAGCACATATCTAAGAATGGAAGGGAACAAAACTGACTGTGGTTGCTGAGGAAAAAGAAATGGAGTTGTTAAGGAGATAGCAAATCCTTTACAAGAGGTTGGGTAGGCAAGAGACTCTAATTCGTAGTTAAGCCAAGAGGCATGATGGCTCCAGTTTTCCTACCTATCCTGCTCCTGCATGAGGACTTCCACAAGCATTTTGGTACCACTGTCGTCTTGCTGTTCAAAAGAAGAATTTCCTACAAATCAAACTGCCACTGTTGTACCAAGACTTTACCCTTACAACCATTGACCTCTAAAGACTTTACCCTTATAACCATGGACCTCTAAAGACTTTACCCTTACAACCACTGACCTCTAAAGACTTTACCCTTGTAACCATGGACCTCTAAAGACTTTACCCTTGTAACCATGGACCTCTAAAGCATCGTCCTTTCTCTCAGCAAAATAGTTTCTATGTGGAGACACCATCTCCACATTGCTTGTTTCTGAGTCAAGAGGTAGGCAATTCATGATTGTTCTGATGAGTTAACAAAACACCAGAGCTGCATGGTTATACAACAGAGATTTAGGTTCTGATGGTTCTGAATACTGGAATGTCCCAAGATCAAGATCCTGACAAAATTTAACATCTAGCGAGGTCTCTGATCCTGCTGGTGGTCATGTGCCTTTGAGCTCAACTTGATCAAGCCTTTCTTCACAGTATAGGATACAAAAAGGAAAGAGGGTAGATCTCCTACCCTTTCCTTATAAGATCACCAGACCTAACAGAACACAGCCCCACCTGTAAGCCCTCACTTTGCTCTAATTACCTCCTACAGATCCTATCTCAAAATATAGAGACATTGGAAACTGGAGCATCGATAAATAAAAGTTGGAGAAACACAACTCAGCCTATAGCACTCAGATTTCTAAAGCCTAGGTACATGACTCAGAATTGGATACAAAGGAATCTGAGATAACTGGGAAGGTTGAATTTGACAGGAAATTCCCCAAAGACAGTACAATCAGACACCACAGAATATTTCTATCAACCATCTTATAGGATTTGGGATCCCGTAAGATTATTCATATCGAGTGACAACTTAGCTGTTATGGTTTTTCTAAATATACCATATGATACCAGCACAGTGGCAGAATCCTCTTACAATATATTTCTCTGAATGTATCTCCATCTTTAAGTACCAAAAGAATTGTTGGACAGAGAAAGAATTGAACAAGGACTTACTGCATTTGGTAGAAAAAATTAAAAAGAGTCAGGAAGAGAATCACATTGCCACCTTAATAAAATAAAATTATTTATTGACAAATTTAGCCATATAGCCTACACAATTGCTGCTCAAATGCTGCATAAATAAACAAGATCTAGAAAAACAAGATGAAGCCCTGAGAGAAGCTTAATTCTTATTAACAACAGAGCAGTGTTGAAGAGGTCAGAAAGAGAAAGAGCCAAAGGGAAGAGGGATGAGACGGGAGGAGATTATCCTTGGCTTAGGGAAGGATGCAGCTTTTCTCTTCTTAATAGAAGGTTTTCGCAAGCTATTGAAAGAATTTTGTAAACAATGCAATAAGCATGATGTGATTGTTCCTTTATAGTCAATGTAAATTTTTATTCAAGTGATTTCTCTTTAGAAAATACATGGGGTTTAACTGGAGATACAGTGTGGTCGGCAGCCTGCTTGCCTCACATGAACTGAGCCCTAAATTCCACCCCCAGTACGGTTGGGTCACACCTGTAATCCCAACATTGGAAAGATAAGGAAGAAAGGTTATAAATTCAAGGTCATCCTCAGCTACATAAGGTATCCAAGGTCTCTCTGAAAATCATGTGATCCTGTCTCAGAATAAATAAATATAAATAAAATTGTTAAATGGTTAGAACTAAGCCAAAAGATACAATTTTAATTGGTTCTTTCTTAAATACAATGAGGCTCAAACCTCATAGTTTTAGTTGGTTCAATTCTCAAGTTCCCCAGAGATCAATTAATCATTGGAGTAGAGATAAGTCTAAGCCAATACTGCAAAATAAAGATAGATAGTATCTGTATATTTGAAAATTGCAAAGTTTCTGATTAAATAATTTATGCCACAGTCAAATGAGAAGAAGTTGAATTTTCAAAATTCTATAACGGATGCTACTTGCAGAAATAGCAGAGGGGCTGACACATTGTTCCAGGTGCCTTCCTTGGCGAATTAAATCACTCTTTCCCTGCAGACGGTATTTCACGGTGTTCAGAGTTCAAGCATAGGCCATTATAATTCTTTAATGCAAAACCATCCTTCAAAATAGAGCCCTTAAGTCAATATGCCCATTCTGGTTTATGAATCAAGCACTCTGGGCAGCTAGCAATTGCCAGCCTGTCTCCTGCCTTACAAGCATCCTAGATTGTGTGGCCTGTATTCTCCTCTTTGCCTGATACGTTTTAAACAACACAAAATCAAAACAAGTTGCTTATTTTTTTTTCTGTTCATATTCCCAGAGGCAAAGCAAAACTATCCTAATTTAGCTAAGGTCACTTTTGACCTTTCTACTTCAGATCCCAGCAGGAAATAAAACAGTAATGGAGCTTTTTCCATTTGGAGCATAAAAGAACTCATGGAACAGTTCCAGTCTTATCTTTATCAATTATATTGGTAACCTCTATTAACTTTTTTGCTTTCTCTCTCAACTACACATTCTGGCCTTCCCTCCTTTTGTCCTTGGCAGAAAACCTGCACAGTGTGTCCCCTTGCTATGTCTCTACAGGACGTTTCCTCTGAGTGTGCATAGAGAAAAAAGGTGTTTGCCTGCCAAAAGCGAGAAGCAATGAGAGATGCCATTTCAGGTGAACAAAAGGTGTGGTAGCTGCAAAGTCACTACTTGTTGGGGTATGGACGTCTCTGCTACCAGCCAAGTGAATTAATTCAGCCACACTTCAACATATAGGAGAATCTCTGTCTCTCTGTCTCTGTCTCTCTGTCTCTCTGTCTCTCTCTGTCTGTCTGTCTCTCTTTCTCATGCCAGTTCAGATGTGGCCTTTTTGCTTGCCACCCAATTGTGTGATTTCTGCGGCATTCCTTGACCCCAATCTGCCAAGGTAATCTTTGACTGCAGAAACCATAACAATAAGACTAGCTAGTATTTAGCAGATCAGACAACTTAGATAATGTGAAAACATTTGTTCTACGGCCTACTAACTACAGAAAAAAAATGAAAACTTAAAGAATGATTGTACCTAACTGCTCCAATGTCATGTGATAGCAGAAAGGGAGATACGTTACTCTAACAGACATGTTTGAGAATTATTTCAAAAGAAAAGTCACCTGGAAATTTCTGATATCTGCTTAGGAACATCAGGGACCAATATTGTACAATTATTACTCAATATTTTCCAAAATTAAAGAGCAGGAAGTACAATTACTGTGGTAAAATACATGCATATATTTAGGATTCCTATTCTTTTTTGTTTTGTTTTGTTTTGAGACAGAGCTCTCTGTGTAATTCTAGCTGTCTTGGGGCTTGCTCTGCACATCAGGTTGTCTTTAAACTCAGAGATTCACCTGCCTCTGTCTCCCAAGTGCTGGGATTAAAGTCATGCACCATCACTGCCTGGCCCATCCATTCTTTTAACAAACAAAGTATGGACTCAGTTTTTCCTTTACTGCTCCCTAGGCATAGAGCTACTTAAGACTGAGTTCCAAAGAGAGGAAAGCTTGTGCTAACAGCTTGTATTCTGTTCCTTAGTTGGTGTGCGCACTATTCAAATGGAGAAGCAGCTGTAAGAGAAAGTTGAAAAGGGAAAGAGAATTAGCATGAGAGTCATTGTGAAATTTCCTGCAGACTGCCATTGTATGCAAGGTATTCTTCAATCTGAAAGGACTGTTTACAGACAGTGCTCAAGAAATTCTCAACCTCAGGAGTGTTTTCAAGGCCTTTTGCCCCACATCCTCCCAGCCCCCATTGGTCAAATATTGATGTCAGACACAATAGCCTCCATGCACATTTGTGGCAGAAACAGGACTTACTGCATTATACTGTTTACTTGATACTTCAAGGAAGAAGCCTTATAGGAGAAAGGTTCTGTCCAGCTGAGCCAGTGTGGGGCGACTCACTGTTCTAATTTAATTCTGTTGCTGTGATCGGACATGCTAACAAAAAGTGATTTGGGGAAGGAAAGGGTTTGGCTTACACTTCTGAGTCACA